>NW_013665936.1:428299-440131 GCF_000517525.1 Limulus polyphemus
CGAAATTCAAAAACAAACAAACAAAAATAAACATTTCTGTTTAGCTCGCAAATAGTTTCGTGGGTATGTAATTTTCTTAACAGTTTCTGTGCCGATCAATATGAATATCTGAAGTGGGCAGACAATGAAACATAATTCAGAAAAGTTTTTGCAGACAATCTTCTCACAGAAGTTTTGGATATCTCGTGCTGCACCATAACAATGAACTTGGATATCTCGTGCTGCCCCATAACAATGAACTCGGTCAGTCCTTAAGTAAATCTTAAAGCATTTACAATTCACAAATATATTTTCATATACTGAAATATAAAGACATAAAGGACAGATTTTCATAAACATTATATATATATATATATATATTTTATATTTTCATAATAAAGTATTACTTTTTGTGACGATGAACAACATTATAATGAAATGACCAATATTTCTTAATTAATAACTTGTGATTAACGATAAGGTAACTGTATACAGACATATAAAAACTACAAAGCAACTTATGAATCAATGAAGCTTCTTCTATATGATAAACGAATGGAGGTATATAATGTCACAAATAAATATTCATATAAAAATTAAAACCAAAAAGGAGAGAAATGATTTGAATCGTCAAAAAAATACCCTCGCCTCAAACGATATTTTAAGCCTTACAGCCCATAATATCCCATGAAGTTTGACTAGCTTGAGAGATTTAAGCTAGTTCCCAAATCCATATACTCAAATAGCCGTGCAAAGTATTCTTTAAAACTGTAATGATAATAATCAGTGATAACAATATTATTCAAATTCTTTTAAACGTTATATATATTATAATATGAATAAAACTAACTTTAAAGAAAAAATAACACATACAACTTACCAACATACGAAGTTTGGACATGCTTATTTCCAAATTTTATATCATTCATTTCCTTTAAGTGTTTGAAAGAAATGTACAATTCTTGTCAAAAATATCACTTTTTAGGTTTCATCTATTTTACTGTCTTCCTCACTTGTAAACTGAGATAGGAAAAGGAAGTAAACATTCGAAGAAAGAAGTTACTATGGTAACTATTACCTCTACTGTTCAGGAAAAGTGTGATACCTATTAATTCACGTGGCTCTATTACATTCAAATTGAAAATTGGAGATTAGGAAAGGCAAACAATGTGCTTATAGGAATCATATTATTTAATTATATAGCCCAGAATGCTTTATAATAGCTTATGTGTAATTAGACAAAATATAGAAAATCTGAATATATATACAGGGTTTTATCAAGTGAGAAAAAATTCTTACATATTTTTACATGAAGTGACTTATTGTCTACCATAAAATAAAGTTGTTCGTGCTTTGAATAAGAAATATTTCCCAGATTCATTCAGTCTATTTAGGGAATATTAATACTATTAACTAAATATATATTAAGGAAATCACATATAAGTATATTTGACCGAAAGTTAAGGTAAATTCGTGGACCAAATTCTGAAAAAGTTCGTCAAGTTTTATGTACAATGTACACTTTTCTATAAAAGTTAGTCCTCTGGGTGCTTTATAATGGGTATGTAAGTGTAATTTATATTTCTAAAGCAACCTTTTCATTATTAATAACACACGAGTCAACTTAATCAGCTTAGAAAAACTATTAATTCGATGAATTAATAAAGATTAATAAAATAATTACTGTTTAAAAGTTGTTATAAATATATGTTGTTCTTGTGTTTTAACGCAAAACTTCGCAAGGGGGCTATCTGCGCTCTGTTTTTTTCACGGGGAATGGAACCCCGGATTTAAACATTGTATCCCGTAACTAACCGCTGACCCCTGGGGGACTACTACTGATATATAAAAGTCAAAATTACAAATTACGGAAACACTAGTTATAGCTGGTCGTTCGAAATGTTTAGGAAGTTATTTTATAATAATACATTAAGCAATTGTATACCAATAAAATCAGTGATTATTATATAAAGCAGAAAAATAATAATAATTCAGAGCCAAAAATTATCATCCAGTTTTAGAGCATCTAACATGATAATTATTAAACTTCACAAAAATAGTAAAGTGAATTTACTACGTAGGCTAGAAAATGCTGCCAAAAATTCATTTCGTGGTTTTAACTTTTCTAATAATGTCATACTAAAAATTAAAAAATGTTGATGTAACTTTGCTATAAAAATTATGTTCATACTTGGGATTCTCTGCAGTCAAAGTACCAATGAAAATGAAAATTCTATACAGTCTTATCAAGAGGTAGACACCATACCAGTCTTAACAGAACAATAAACTGTTTGCAAACATAAATTTTGTTCTGTTGAGACTGCTCCCCAGTGGCAAGTCTGAAGACTTATAACCCTAAAAACTGGGCCTCGATACCCGTGGTAGGCACAGCATAAATAGTCCATCGTGTAGTTACGTGCTGAACAACAAACAAAACAAAAACTTAAGACCATGCTTGTGTTTACTATAGAATGTCTACCTCTTGATAAAGCTGCAAGGTGAAACGTTGAGGAAATAAAAGAACTCACTGGATACTAGCTGTTTCTCTTTATTAAATAAGCCAATTGCTTAACTAATTACTTATTGTCTTTTCTTTGCTTTGTGTTATTGATTCCCATTTCTACGTTTGCAGTTAAACCGTAATTTTGTGATCTACAGAAGCAACTTTTGAAATTTGAACTGTCAAACAGTGTAAACTAAACGTTTTATACATTTATTCCGTTAGTCTACCAAATGAATCTCAAACTTTACGTTGTTAAACAATAAGTCCTTAGTTTATATTATGTTTTGTAAAATGTTTAACTTTCTAGTATTTTCGAGTAAATTAATTTTTACATGTATTCAAACCTTCGTTTATCTCTAGCAAACTCATAATATCTCTTCAGAAAATAAGTTTATCTAGACTATTTCAACATACACATGCATTTTTTTCGTTTGCAATAATTCAATCGGCTATTTGTTTTGCAGTAAACTGAGACACTCAGAACGTAAACGATTTTTGTCAGATCGAATTTTTGTTGTTCACAGAAAGAACATGAATAAGACTGGTTCAGGAAAGCATGTTTTCTCTCATCTTAGTCCACAAAATTCGTTCAGACATTTCCAGAACATCTCCCTTTTTTAGATAAGGAGAGGCAAAACTGACTGCAGATCTGAAGTCAGGAAGGAATACTAAATAACAATCTGAATTACTTTAACTTTCTGAAAGAGACAACATATATACACACATTTTTTTTAACGACGCAGTGCACCAATTTTCTGTGGCATATAGGAACAATTCTAGTTTTCAAAGCGACCAAACTTATTCCTTTTCATTAATATCATATCTATTGCGTCCTTTTTATTTTAAATTCAAAGCATTTTATTCAGTTAAATTGAGAATCGACCTGGAAGAACGTTATGAGTTTTGTAACATTTCTAGTGCTGGCTTATTTGTAAACGTAACGTATTTTGAATAAAATATAATTTGATTTGTTTTTGAAGAAGATACATTCAAACAACGTATAGTGTAATTTCTCTTTGATTGAGGTACAACCAAAAGGTCCTTGCTTCGTATAAATTCAATGTGTTATTTTTAGTAATAATTAAAATGAATGCATTTATTTTCTGCACCCACGACTATGTTAAGGACATATAACAGATTAAAAGTTCTGATTTTAGAAGATTTAGGACTATCACGCATCATGTGTATCATAACGCATTCAAATTACGTTTACTGTAACGTACTTAATGAACATATTAACATAATTACATCTTCAATTTTAACACAATATATAACAAAAACTATTAACAATTCACTTAACTAAAACCTCACGTTGAAACAAGACACGCATGAGAACATTATTTCATTAACACACTCCTTTTTATCTCCTTTCATTATCGAAACCTGATGGGACCAAAACCTTAATCACTCACGTGATAATTTGCCTGCTAAGCTAATAAAATAGATTCTGTGTATACTATTTTAAAATTATACAGTTCTATGTGCTTTGTCTAAACTACATCTCTACTAGGCTTCTTATAGAAGTTTTATAATTTATGTTAGCTGGCATAAAATACCTGTGTTCCGCTGCATTAGCTTGTGAGTGGGGATTGTGAATAGTTTCATAAATGGTATCCTCTTAATCAAGGGGGGGGGGCACAAACACAAACTTCGGGTCCAAATTCGCGTTCAACGATCCTGTATACTTAGACCCCATAAAGCCCGGATGACTTTCTGGGTGTGTTTTAATCCTGAAAAGAGCACCATCCGGGCCAACTCAAGTCTGCCTTTCAACTTTGGTCCTGCTAGCTTCAAATTTACAAAATTCACAAATACACAACGCTAGTTAATATCGGATACTAAATTACTACGTTTATATCTTAAATTAACTTTTATAAACTTAAAAATCTAAAGAAAAAGAAAACTATTAAGTTCAAGTAAATGTAAATTTGAATAAAAATTCTAGGCTTTAGTTAAATACTTGTATTTATCGAAATATCTCATATCTTGATCCATATCTTTAACTTTATTTTAACACTCCAAATAACATAGCTTCACCCATATGAGCTGAAATAATTAACTAATATCTAACCAATCGAAATACACCAACCGTTAACAATAGATCGAATGCAATATTTAAAGACACAAAATGTCATAGTTAGCTCTTTGTATGCTTAAGGACTATTCTAAAAACCATTGAAAATACTATAATCCTTCACTGAACTGCTATAACGCACAAGAACGAGTGATATATATTCTTCAATATTACATTCAACTAGATATGAACATAGATCTTATCAATGAACAAAAGACGTATGATATTCCTCTTTCTCTGTTTTTATTAATTACTCTAAGGTAATATTCGATTATTGAAAATGAAGTGTGGATTTCAGTCTACTTTATTAGATATAACAGACGTCAGACGATACTGCTTAAAACATACTTTTTTCAATAATAAAAAGATCATAAAGTTGCCGGTATAGAGAAAATCTAGACTACATATAACTACTCACCCAAAGAAAGATACAGCTTTCCTGTACGACTCGAAGATGCAGTATTGAGTAGTCATGACATGGCTTTTGAAATTGATTCAATTAAACGTATCACATTGCGTACTATTTATATAATATGTTACTGTCTACAAACATACACTAACATACTTTTAAATGAATACCTTTACCAAGATTGGTTTCGGGCAACTTTTTTGATCGATTTTAGGTGTCATTCGAGTCCTACTTAGTAAACGAATACCTAAGCAAATTATTTGATATATTTTTACTTTAACAGTTGAATTTTTAGTGTTCTTAACTTTTTACCATTGGTTAGTCAATATTTATTGCTACAAAAACAACTATACAAAATAATCAAACATAAGTTTACACCATTGTTAATAGTTTTGTTCGGCTCTGGTTCAAGCTTGTTAATCAATAATGCTTTTTTTTATACGTGATATCATCTAGCGAAAAAAATGTGATGTAGAACTACGTGATATTCGCCAAGCGCGTGGTCATGTATACTGGACCAAATTGGCATGTTCCTTTATGCGTGTTTTTAACCTCGAATCTATAAAGATTATATATCTAAAATCACATCTTGGATGTTTAAATTAATATAGATCCCTTAGAAGTGTATACGGGTAAAACTCTTTCTTTATACCAAAAATATTGTAATTGTTTTCCCGGTTTCTTGGATAGCTGCACAAACGATTTTTTATGTGCAATTTATATTTGCTTATTTATTATAAATCCTAAACATACTGTTTTGGATCATAGATTTTTTTCTATAAAATCATTAACTTATTCTACATAACTATACATAATGTAATCTATCATACTTTTCAAAATGTTTTGAAATGCTAAAATGTAATTTAAATTCTTATGAACATTTTCATACGTCCTACCTATTTTATAAATACGGTTACTTAGTAGTTCAGCCAAAGATCAACCAAATAATAATTTTCTTAATCATTCCAATTATGTGATATTTAATGTTTGGGATTATGTTTTGGATGAAATACAACATTACCACAGGGTTTGGAATTTGTAATTCCTCCTTCAAGACTTAAATCCGAGGATTTTGTTGTCTTTTGAAGGATTATTACATATTTCAAAACAGAAAATATGAGACCAAATTAATAAATCTTTTAATATTATTAGAACTGAGATGAGTAGTGCAGTTCTATCTTTGTTTAACAATTATAATTTTAAGTTTAAACCATATAATCTCAGGATTATTTGTTGCTAAGCGCTAACTTCTACAATGGGCTATCTGTTCGCTGCCCACTGATGATATTAAAACCTGATTTTTAGCGTTATAAGCACCCATACTTATTACTGAGCCACCAGAGGGATTCATATAATCTTAATAAGTAGCAAATGTTAATAATGAGGAACCTTAGCAAAAATGAAAAACGAAACTAAAGGCAATGAGATATTTCTTATGACCAAAACAGATTATATTTCTAAACTTACTAGTATTTAAGTGATTACACAAAGTTCATTAGGCTAGAAAAGGGTCCTACAATGACTAAAAAAACAAACTTGCTGAATTTTTTTTATTATTTGTTTGTGTGAAGTTAAGCACAAAGCTATACAATGGGATATCTGTGCTCTGCCCGCCACGGGTATCGAAACCCAGTTTCTAGCGTTGTAAGTCCGCAGATATACCGCTGTGCCACTGGGGGCTTTTTTATTAAATAATAAATATATAATAATATACCACAACTATGTCTGTAGTATTCCAGCCAGCCTGGTAAACCGTGGTATTGGGCGAAAGTTCTCTTCTCCAATATATTACCGATATAATATGGTTGACATATTATTACATTTTCTTCCTTGCTTTCATTCATAAGTTCTTAGAATTACTGATGTGGTTTTCTCCTGTTGACAATATTACGTATCAATCCTTACCATCATTTTGACTTGCAAGTGACTTGAAATATAATTCATAATGAATACACTTATTTATTCAATCTAGTGCACACCAAAACATTTATGGTATAAATAGCATTTAGACAAATACTACCTATGTTGTATCTCAGTCGGCTTGATGATCTTGATGGCTATGGTTGAGAAATTATAACATATTAATCTTAGCTTTAATTTATAAGCTATTAGAACACAAGAAGAATATTTATTGATAATGCCAGCAGGGGTATTTTATATGGCTTTCTCAAGTCGAATAACGAATATTATCCGATTAGATCAATATTATCTCATACTGTTACACAAAGTCATGAGTTAGCTGGTTAGAATTTTGGAACATTATGCTTATAACTGGATAAACGATAGAAGATGGTTTTGATTTTTTTAATGAAATGAAAAATTTACAGTTTGAATAATATTGTATACTGTGTGAGTTTTGATGGAGAATGTTTTAGTTTCGTAATAGTCCCTTTACTGTATGAGAGTGAAGACGTAGTAAGACTACCAAAGTACGTTGTCAAGAAATTATTAGAATGTGCTCCAAGGAATCCAATGTTCTATTCAATACCAATATATGTGATTAAAATGATTGAAGTGCAACAGGTTATCACTGCCATTTGATAATTGGTGCCATTGTGAAAGAACAGCGGTAGGAAAATTGTTCATATAACTTCAAGCTATATGTTTACACTTTCGTCTTTTTAGTGAACCTCAATATGTAATTCAGTTTTATAATACTGTAATAGTCAACATAAATGTATAAGATTTACTGTGGAACATCAACTTTTCTTGATACATTAGCACATAATAATGATAACGGTAAATCTGAAAGCGAAGCCCCTTGTGGGTCAGCAGCAAACTTACGGACTTACAACGCTAAATTCCGGGGTTAGATTCCTCCGTGGTGAAAAGAGCAGATAGCTCAATGTGGCTTTGCTCTAAAAAACAAACAATAAACTGAAAATATATCAAAATAAATTATTTAAATGCTTATATTTTAGTTTAAGGGTTGGATTTGACATTTGTTTAAAGCAATTTTTGTTAAGATACTCATTAATCGGGTTTATAAAATAGCTAGCACATATGAATATTTTCATATGTAATCATATAATAATAAAATGTTTCTAAATTTATAAATAAAATAGTTTTCAGGATAAAAAGACAGATGACATTATATAGAATTATTTGGATAAAGTTAATAATATAAAGCAAATAAAATTCAATGTTCGAAAACAAACATTATTTATGACATTACAGTATATAGGAAAACATATATTAAATGTGAGAAATCAATTATATAAGTTCTTTCGTAAAACTCATCCACAAGTTGGTTTAAAGAGTAGTTTTTAAAACTGACGATAGCTACACAATGGGCTATCTATGCTCTGCCAATTTCAGGTATTTAAACCCGATCTTTTAGTGCTATATGTACCGCTGAGACGCTGGGAAGCCTGAGAATAAAATAGAGTATTTTTTTCAGATATAAAAACAGAAATTCATATTTGAAACATCTAAGGTGACATATGAACTTGAAAGTCCCATGTCCTAGACGTAATTCTAGGTATATAAATTCAACCGTTATATGTTCAAAAACATTCATGAAGGAACAGGTAAATACGGTAACGAATAATAAATCCAGTATACGTGATCATGTGCTCAGTGCGTGTGACGTAATAATACGCGTGATGAAAAGAAGTTATATATAACAAAGATTCTACCGATTAACAAACATGAACAAGAATTGCATGAAGAAAATGTCAGATTCATTAAGAAATAACTATATACAAAATTTACAAGTGTTTAAGTAACTTACAAGAGTAAATCAAATTTTATAATTTTGGAGAGATATTAAAACATTTCAGAACATTACTAGATGAGGGTTGAGCAAAATATGTGGAAATATTATATAAAATTTTATAATTTTGGAAAGATATTAAAACATTTCAGAACATTGCTAGATGAGGGTTGAGCAAAATATGTGGAAATATTATATAAGATGAGTGCACTTAATCGGAAACACAATATTGCAATGGTTTTGTAACTTGCTACTAGATAGGTGCCATTAATTAACCATGCACTAAGAATTTTCGTGGTCTACAGTATTGACAGAAAAATAATATTACAATGTATTTGAAAAATAAAATACGGTACTTTTTTCGCGTAAAGACAAATATTGGTCTATTTGTACTCTGTCCACTGTGAGGAATCGAAGCAAACATCTTAGCGTTGAGACTTTGTAAACTTACCACTGACTCACCAAGGGACAAATAGATTACTAAAGTCAAATACAGTCGGAAGTTAAACCCTACATATGTTCTTGAAAAGCTGTAGTTTAGAGGTGTTTATTTTAAAACAAAGTTATGTGTTTTGAACATGACAGAAAAAGACTAGAAATGTATAATTCTGAGAAAACATAAAAATAAGATCAAACATTTATCGTAGACATCAATGGGTAATTAATCCTGCTGTGAATAATAAGATCTAGTAAACCTGTCTCGTGTAAGATGAACTGATCTAATAAGGTTTACTACTAGCAAGCCTGTCTCGTGTAAGATGAACTGATCTAATAAGGTCTACTACTAGCAAGCCTGCCTCGTGTAAGGTGAACTGATCTAATAAGGTCTACTATTAATAAACCTGTCTCGTGTAAGATGAACTGATCTAATAAGGTCTACTACTAGCAAGCCTGTCTCGTGTAAGATGAACTGATCTAATAAGGTCTACTACTAGCAAGTCTGCCTCGTGTAAGGTGAACTGATGTAATAAGGTCTACTACTAGCAAGCCTGTCTCGTGTAAGATGAACTGATCTAATAAGGTCTACTATTAATAAACCTGTCTCGTGTAAGATGAACTGATCTAATAAGGTCTACTACGAGTAAACCTGTCTCGTGTAAGGTGAACTGATCTAATAACGTCTACTACTAGCAAGCCTGCCTCGTGTAAGGTGAACTGATCTAATAACGTCTACTACTAGCAAGCCTGCCTCGTGTAAGGTGAACTGATCTAATAACGCCTACTACTAGTAAACCTGTCTCGTGTAAGATGAACTGATCTAATAAGGTCTACTACTAGCAAGCCTGTCTTGTGTAAGATGAACTAATCGTACGAGTGCACTTTTATTTTTGACAACAGAGAATCAAGAGTAATGGAGTGTTATTATCAAATTAAACAAACAAAGAAAACACAATTTAACTTGAATATTTGCTAAAAATTACATTTATAAAATATCCCAAAATATTGGGCGTATCAGTTTCTTGTAAAGTTATATTAGTTTTTTCTGAAACCAAACCAAAATAAACAAGCAATTTATTAAACGCTGACTATCATTTATTGTGAAATGCTTGTATTCAGAATGATTAACCGTGATTTCAGTAAAATTCTATGTTTCTCCTACGTTACTTGTAAAATAGAATAACTGCTATTTGAATTTGTCTAATTATTTTTGGATAAACATGCGCATGAGCTTTTGACAGGTAACAAGGCAAAAGCCCTCCAGTGGCACAGCGGTATGTCTGTGGACTTACAGTGCTAGAATCCGGATTTCAATACCCGTGGTGGGCAGAGCACAGATAGCCCATTATGTTGCTTTGTGCTTAACTTCAAACAAACAACGTAAAACGGTATATATTTGTGTGTGTGTGTGTGTGACAGAAGAGACTGCGTCTTCAGTTTGCAATATAGTTTTTATTGTTACATGGTGGATCAGTGGTAAGTTTACGGACTTACAACGCTAACCACCGGTGGTAAGTTTACGGACTTACAACGCTAATATACGAAATTCGATTCTTCGTGGTGGATAGAGAACAGATGTCCCAATGTGTAGCTTTGCGATAAAATAACAACAAGCTACAAAATTAAGAGATATAATAATTCTCAAGTGTATATAACTAACATAAAGACGTGAAAATTATCCTGAACATCGAAACTGATAACATAATTTTCGATACTATACCTTCTTCAATTTTCTTCAACTATAGACGCAACAAATCACGCAGCTTTCAAATGTCTCAACAAAAACCCTTTGATACCAATAAGCGTCAATCTCCCCATACCAAACTGAACCGAAAATCGCGGAAAAAAATCGGGAACGTATAAAAAAAGACAGAAATTATCAAGCCAAGCCTAAATCAGATCTTCAAGCTCTTAGAAAGATAATAACAGCATAATCAAAGAAGCTGATAAATATAAACGTTTTGTGGTTATGAGCAGAAAAAGCTACGAACCAAAAATATTTAATCACTTGAAAGATGAGAATATATTTCAAATACTTAATAATGACCCCACTACAAAGAGTTGAGAGAGAAGCCAAGGAGACTATTTATGAACCTACGAAAACAAGTAACCTACTAAGAAACTTTTAGATGAACTTAAACCTTCTAATAGCTATATTCCAGAATCATACGGCTTAACAAACTAACATAAACCGGAGATGCTACCAAGACCCATAGTCTCAGCGTACGGCAGTGCCATTGAAAGTTTGTCTTGACTTATGCTATCTCGAATCAAGAATGGATTTCATTTATTCATGAAAAACAACGTTAGATGTTGTATTTCTCTACCGAACTATATTTACAGACCAGGGTATCAATGTTGTGTTGAATTCATATCGAATCACACAAACAAACATTGACTGTCAGCAGACAATGCCAGATACATCTTAAACTTTTATCTTTCGTAATGGATAATTTCGTTTTGACGAAAAACTACATCTCGAACTTAGTGGTGTCGCAATGGTTATTTGAGTAGTTATTATTTATGTCGTAATATTTTTGCACGTTTTTGAAACAAGGGAACTTGACAAATGGCATTAAGATACTAAAATCGGCCTTGATCTTTGACTTAAATACATCTATGACATGTTTGAACTATGGATCCATGGCCTTGATCTTTGAGTTAAATACATCTATGACATGTTTGAACTATGGATCCATGGCCTTGATCTTTGG
>NW_013665936.1:441131-479184 GCF_000517525.1 Limulus polyphemus
GAGTGGTGATGACTAGCTGCCTTCCCTCTAGTCTTACACTGCTAAATTAGGGACGGCTAGCGCAGATAGCCCTCGTGTAGCTTTGCGCGAAATTCCAAAACAAACAAACCCTCTACAACCAAAATGTTATAAAGATGCTCTTGATAAACGCACCTAAAATCATGCACCTTTTATAGTAGGAGTAATCATGATATAACTACATTTCTGCATTTAAAGCACTTCAAACATTTCCTGTACAATAAGAGGAACAGCTGTTGTATTTTCTTTTTAAAAATTCAAATAAGTAAGGGTTTTACGCGGTGTGAAGGAGCGTTGCAATAAAGTGGCTATTCGCTGTATAATAGGCACTTATGATACTATGAAAACACAATATTGCCGTGTATTGTGCTTGGTATTTTGTCCTTTATAAACACATTTGCGATCTAAGGATCTAGGCTAACAGAAATTGTTATTGTTTTTTGGAGGTTCTTGTTTATATCCTAATCAAGATACTTTTGTACATGCTACGACACGTTCAGATGTTTCTTACACAAGGTATCTAATTATAATTAACTACACGATTAAAGTTGACTTCAATGATTAAATAATAATGAGCTATAAGTGGTTTTTATGGATAGCTTTGTTTTGTTTAACATATTATGTAAGATGTATAAGTCTGTACAATTCAGTTTTTCCGTTGCACTCTTGTTAATGGTAGATATAAAATCAATTTAATACATTAACTTTAGCCTTTCTTTTATAGACGCCCGCCAGTGGCACAGCGGTATGTCTGGGGGCTTACAACGCTAGAAACCGGGTTTTGATACTCGTGGTGGGTAGAGCCCATTGTGTAGCTTTGTGCATAACCTCAAACAAACAAACAAACTTTTATAGATATAAATAAACAGCAATTTTTATTGATCTATTTCTAATATCCAAATAAGCAGTAAGGTATACACTTTCCCTTTTAAACATTATCTAAATATATTTTCTCATAATCGTTTTCATATCTGCTAAGAACAGATCCTCTTTTGCTTGCATATGGTATCAAGGAGATGTCCGGCTCTAGATATATGAAGTTTTATGGTATTAAGGAGATGTCCGGCTCTAGATATATGAAGTTTTATGGTATTAAGGAGATGTCCGGCTCTAGATATATGAAGTTTTATGGCTTTCATCATTTTTCAGCTGTTCTTGAAAATCAGTTTTGTTTATTAATAAAAACTGTACTTTGTATTTTATATGAGCATGTAGATAGAAGAAATAGAAAATGAAACGGAGAATCGAAACATATTCACCAATAGACACCTTAAAGAAGAAAATAACTGAAAAAGTTGTTGTACTTGTTCAATTATGTACCAGAAATCTTTATGTTATTTGTACACCATTATAAGTTCCCCTATGTTTTTGGTAATTTCAAAATAGTAATATAGACTAACAATTTAAATTAAAACGTGGTGGTTTTGTAACAATACGCCCTTCCAGTCATGCGGGCGTTGAAATGTGACGGTCAATTCCATTAGCCGTTACAAAGAGTGGTTCAAGAGTTGGTAGTGGGTAATGCTAACTAGGTGCCTTCCCTTTAGTCTATCTATCCTAAATCAGGAACGAATAGCTCAGATGGTCTTTGAGAAGCTTTGCGCGAAATTGAGCAAAACAAGCAAGTTTCAAAATACATTTAAAACTCCTAATTTACTTTAAGTAGATATTAAGAATGAATCTAAGTTTCAAATGAACAGCAACTGCCTGTTGTAGAAACCTACAAATGTAGAGGACGACGTTGATGTCCATTTGAAACTTAGATTCATTATGAATACTCTGCCTAAACAACTTATCAAAGATATTAAGAATATTAACAAAAATAATGAGGTTCTGATATCTGAACATGTTTTAGTACATTATAATAACACGCTTCTTTTTGTTTGAAACATAAAACTACAAAAAATCCAACAAGACAAAAAAGCTTCTCTTGATGATGGTGGGGCAGAATACAGCCTAAACATGTACAATTGTCTTACATGTCTAATGCTGTTTTAGTAACTTACTGCTTACTTTTAACGTTGTGGTGTGTTTACTTTATATAATTTAGGCAAAACTGCCGTCTGTTACCATATTTAGCAACTGGATAATCTTTCAAAATATAGTCTTTTAATGTAATACTTCTTTGTATATTTTGAAGCGAGTTTTGGGTCATATTATCTTAAATATATCTCGATTTTAGTACCAGTATACATTCTAAAAAACGGGAATTACTTTGTTACACAGTTTTAGTTTCGATTCTTCAATTCATTATCGTTATACAAGGCAGCCTGTTTCATATTGATTACGATCTCAAAATGTCGATTTGAGCTGTTTTGGCTCAAAGTATTTCGGCTACTTTTGATTTTTTTTTTATTATAGAGAATGACAAGGTTTAAATTTTCTAGCGAGCAGAGTTTGTTGAAATTGTTCGTTTTGTTTTACTTTTTTCTAAATAACTTTTCCGGGGCTTTGTAGAGTATGCTATCCTAATTTTTAGACGAAAAAAAGCACAATATATTTTTATTGATAATAAATTAAGTGATTTGACGCTGGAGGTATCAGTCTCAAAAACCGTAATTGGTTTTGTTTTAGCATGGTTTTTCATCATTAAAAATGATATCGTCATACAATTTCATCATGTCGTCCTTACAGAGAGGATTGTTAAACAAATTGGTACCGGAACATTTTTCTGTAAATACTTAAAAACATATACTTAGATTCAAAATCAAACTTCTTTACTACATTCTGACAGTGTCTACGATTGTTAGACACTTTCAAAACTGTTTATCATAGACTTTATTGTTTGGTACGTGATTTTACGGTTATTTATATAAGAACATTATTCAACTATATAGTTGTTGCTTTTCAAAATCTCGAGCAAAGCTATAGTAAAACTATCTGTGCTAGCAGTCCATAATTTTGAACTGACACATCACAAGGAATGCAGATATTCAACAGCACTCAACATCAGCACTTAAGCTACTCTACTCCAATGTTTTGAATTAACTACCAATCTTATAACAAACTCACGGCCCCAAAGTGCGGGACGCGAACCATGATCCATGATATTCACAGTCCGGTTTATCTTCTTAGTAGTCGGATTATTTATGCAGCTTTTATTCCGTGTCGTGTGAAGGTTTTCGTTTACAAACCTTTTTATATCCATTCTCATTCTTATTGGTATAGAAAAAGTTACTTTACATTTCATATTTGGTCAAATAATATTTCAGTCTGGTTACAGTTATCCTTACAACTTCTATGTTTATCCAGAAAAACATAAGTTTCAATTTATCTTGACTTAGTTAATTATTACAATTTATTTTCTAATTTATGTTTTTTTGAATAGATAGCATGCGAGAGGCTTGCTTACAGGCTCCTTTGTCTTTTGTTTACATTTGTAAATCCGACTGAAATTTTTGTTAGTTTTTAAGCACCATGTAGCTCTATGTTTCACTGACTTTCATGATATGTTCAATGCAAGGTACTAAACATTTGTAGGTATAATCAGCTCCACCTAAAAAATGATATTTTGATGACATCACTTTCTTATCCTTGAAGTACACTAAACACTATGCCAGCCACGACTACACGCGGACATGGATCCCAGCTTTACTTTAGACAACAAACGCAGATCCATAAATACATCTAAAGATGGAGCTCCAGATTCTGATGGTGTAAGAATCTTCACTGATAAGAAGCTAATAAAAGCCAACCCGTTTGTTAAGGAAGGCTGTTGCTAGAAGGTTTTTCTATCAGATTGAATCACTGCTACTCTCGTGATTAGGTAATTATCACGTTGGAAGAGAAACCGATTCTCAGCTGATACTTGCGAAGACTTTGAAGCTGGTCAAAAGACTTTGGCAGTATCTTTAGATTTGGAAGATTCCCACAATAGAAACGAGCTGTATATTATTGTTGACAAAATTCTCAGAATAGGAAACATATAACATACGTAAGATTGGTCGTAGATGCACTAACTATCAGAATATCCATCACAAAGCATGGAAACTGGCAATCAGCTAGGACCACCAATCTGCCTCAAGGATCACCACTCTCGCCATTATTCTTTAACATCTACCCTATGGATCTAGCCTACCTTAATAGTTCAGTCAGATGCTATGTGCTAACCTTTACAGATAACATTCTAGTGTACGACAGGAGCTAAGAAAGCTGAAATTGGAAGCAAAATGTAACCATCTCTTAGCATGGAAAGTATCAGGTGCAATGATAGAGGCATGATCATAAATTCTGCCAAAACCACAGCCATGTTCAACACACTCACATTATCCATCATCACTCTTTGTGAGTACTGCCATTCCTCTGGAAGAAACACTAAATTGTCTAAGATAATCGTTGACAGACAACTAAATTCCACCTGTCATTAATACCATGTTAATCAGAGCTACCAAAGTTTCATCACAAAAAACGGCCTGTAAAACGTTACCTGTTTATGTGCTACGAAATTCATATCTGATGCATCATGCATTATGCATTCCAATGACCAGTATGAGTGCTAAATGGTTAGAGAAAAATTGAAAAGATACAAAACACGCGTTGCAGCCTAATCACAGGATGAACTTCATCAAGGCCCTATTACACCCCACAAGCCTAAGCAGTATCACAGAACGCCAACAGTACTTCTAAGCAAAATATTCTTTTGGTTCTTGCAATAGAAATACTATATAGAAATACCATAATCAATTTACTGCTCTTTTCAGTTTGTACGTTCTAGTTCCGGAACAACCGAGCAGACATCAATCAAGCAGGGTATTGCTTCAAATGCAGCTTAGGAGACAATAAGGGGTAAACAGGTGATATACAGGCACCAATGAGATAACTGGTGACCAGCAATTCTCAAACATCCCCATGCGAAATAAACACCTGACACCTCTGAGATCTCTGTAAAACATTCTAGACAAAAATAAGATACTGGGCAAAGGGTGAAACAGAAAACGTCTGCCAGTGCCTATATTTAGTCTATGATGAGAAACCATTATAGACACAGATGATACATACATCTGAAATAGTGAAAGAGCTATTTCTTTGACCAAAGGCAGGAGGAGCATTCAGACTTTACACAAGAAGCACAAGGATGGAACTGGAAACCATAAAGGAAGCGATTATCAGGATTGCCGAAACTAGTGAATTGTAACTAGATAATGTCATCAATGTAATATGTCCAGCTAACTCTCAGATTGTACTGTATAAATTCAGGGAAGCTGGATCCTTGATGGATAACAAAAAGCAAAGCATCTACAAAGTAAGACAAACACCTGAAGCTAAATGAGGAAGCTGGCAAGCTGACAAGACAAATCTAGCGCAACTATACTGGCAGAATATCGACCTCTTCCGCATAAGTAAGGTGAAAGTGGAAACTATGAGGGATATTTAGCAACATTCAGAGGAGAAGGGACTACTGGAATACAAAGTACCATATATGTAAGTAGGAAAAGTAAAATATGTGGAATCAATAGGACAGTGGACAGTTAGAACACTGATGGCAACACCAATAAAGAAACTTTCTGCTTCTCCCTATGAGGTAGCCAGGCTAGTAATAAACAACCTTATAACACCGAATTTGTTTTTATCTTTAATTGGACACTCATCGTTTCGTTTTACAGCTTCTTCAGGAGTGTACCACTAAAACATGAACCGTAGCTGACAATTACAAAGCTTCAACTGGTTTAAATAATGATTTCTAATTGATTCTATAGCATGAATTTGACATTATAAGTAGTAAAGCTAGTTGTTGAAATAACTGTATTCTTGAAAATATGACTTGTTATCTGTATTAAACAGACATCTTATTAAAATTAATGATTAAAATATCAAAAGTTAAAATAAAAGATTATAATAATCATTATAAGTTTCATCTTTTGTCCCTGTTTATCTGTAGTCATAATTGTTTGACGATAAGAGCTTCTTTCAATTTCCTGTCAGTGCATTTGGTGGTTTTGATAAAGATTTTTACAGAGAGTAGTGGACCCATGCCAGGAGTTACATGACCAAGAGTGGATAAATGTGATCTGTCAATGTGTTATTTTATTCTTGTGTGTGCGATTCTTTCGGTTTATCCAATGTATGTATAGTGGAAGGTGTTATATGTAAGTAGATAAACAATATTGGAAACATGACACCCATCTTTCGATTGTAAACATGATTTCATAAGAAGTTGGCTTTATTACACTGTAGGGTATGGTACTGAGGTTTTTAAGATTACTTGATTAAGGTTTTATTTTCTTGAAGCTAATTTCGTCATTTCGACGTGCTGTTAAAGTAACTTTTATAGTAGCTTTGAAAAGTTGTATTCTTTCTTCTTATTTATCTGTGTTTTTGTGTTGGCAGCTGGATGTTAATTTTTTCGTCACAGCCCCTGAAAGTTTATTCGATGTGAAAAGATTGGTATCTATTGTTCTAAAGGAGTTATCTTAGTTCAGAGCGTGTAGTGTTTTGATCACTTCAATTACGATCGATTATTTTTAGTTCTCCAATAATTGCACCTTTCTTGGATGTTTTGGATGACGCGTGTTCAAGTGAAAAATAGGTTTTTCAGCTGCTTTATGAAACAATGTGGATTGTATATCATTGTCATTATGGATCATAATAATTATTAAAAGAAAATATTTACTTCTATTATCATTCGAATGATTAAGAATGCTGGAAATGAAGATAAAAGAAGTGGTAGTTAAGAGGTTGGATGCATGAGTTATACTCAGAAGTTTCAAGGGTAGAAAAGTTTAATTGGCAAATGTTATAAACCATCTGATTAGACAAACTATGTCAATGAGAAATTGTATAATCAGAGAAGTGTTGTTACTAATAATGATACTGATTGAATAATTATGAGAGACTAGTTTGAGAACACATTCATTGAGATTGTATTGCGTTTAGTAATTCGGGAGAGTTGTTTCGTGAAGTGATTCAAGATAATTTGATATGGCGAATGGTAAGAGATCTAACCATGTCATGGGTCTGCCATTGTAGATTTATTGTTAACCACTATTGAGAATGTGATTGAACAAGTTGAAGTAAGGAACATTTAGGAAAAGTGATCAGTGCATGATTACTTTGATGTTTTTCTGCATTCTGAGATAAAAATGAACGAAATGCTAATTTCTAATTTTCAGATAGCCACCAATTTTGTGTACACGAGTAAGAACTATCATTAGAAAATGAGGATAACTGATAATGTTGGATAGAGATATGGAATTAAAAAGTAAAAGGATAAATGCCACCAGCTTAACACAAAAACACAATACCCTATAACCCGAGCGCTTTCGAAAGGTGGATCTTTGCCCCTGACGAATAAAGGTCCACATTTCGAAAGATTAGGTTATAAGGCATCGTATTTTTGTATTAAATTGATTTCTTGAGCTTACGTATTTCTATAACATCATGAATGCCACCAACGTAAGAGGTTTAACTTAAAAGGAAGAGTAGAAGATGTACAGAACTATAAGAAAGTTATGGCAATCCTTTCATAGTCTTGAACAAATACCTTTTCATCGACATCTTTTCAAGGTCCAATTTCCATTTTAATATTATGTTTACACTTAAGATACTTAAAAATCCTTGGTTACTATTAGTTATAACATTATCGTCCCACTACTCCTAATTAGTACCTTTTGGATTTCCATAGTTCACTTTTAACCAAATAGATTTTAATTGTTTTCTTCTACTCTATTTTTATAAAATAGCATGCTAGAAATATTTCTGGTCACTAGCAATCTATGGAAAGTATTGAAAATAGTGGTAAAAAGAACGACTGGGAGATTAATAGTAGCTAAAGACAAACTTTCAAAAGAGATCAAAGATCAGATAAGCAAGTCTCTTTCTTTTTCATTTTGATAGGTCAATATACAGTGGTCAAGAGTCTGAGGACTTACGAATTGCTATTCTCTCGGACTTCTAGGGAATTGCTAATGTTACTTCTAGTTTTAAATGGAGTGGTGGTAAAATTTGCCCTGTTAGTTATAGACCAGCTAGTCTTAATTCTGTGGCATGAGGTTAATGAAAGACGTTTTGTGAAAACTTGTAGTGAAATATGATATCAAAAGAAAATCATTTTGGATTCACTTCCCTTTTAAACTTGTTAACGTTTCTTCGAATTATGTGGACTTGATGTACTTAGGTTTTCAAATGTTGATCAATTTCCCACGTAAAATACTAGGTAAGAACATAACATCAGTAGTAAAACTAATGAATTGGTTTGTATAATGGTTGTAAGGAAGAAAGCTAAAGTTTTTATTAGTGGAATCCAGTTAAAATGTTTATTTGTTATTAGTGGAATGCTGCCTTGAGAGGGGAGGGGGTCAGTGCTTGGGCCTTCGCCTTTCCTTAATTGCACTGAAAATATTGATAGCAAACTTTATGGATAATATTAAACTCTTGGGTATTTCTAGCTATTGAGGACGTTCATTTACTACCGAATCACTTGGATCAATTGGTTAGTTGGACAAATATTTGGCAAATTACTTTTAATTATAATAAGTGCAAAGAAATTCCTTCCAATTATCAAAATTTGGATTACACTTTCAATATCTATGAGAACCATGACTAAAGTAAAGATATTGGCATAAAGTCACTCAAGCTATCTATGCAGTGCTCTGATGCTAGATAAAAAATTAATAATGGAAGTTATGGCTTATTTATAGACATAGTAATTACAAGTTATAAGTCTATAGAAATTACCAGTTATGCCTCATTTGGAATACTACTGAACAATTTTGGTCTCTATATCTAAGAAAGGATATTGGCTTCTTGGAAAGGTACAGAGAAGAGCTAATAGGATGATTTTGATGATGGAAGGGTTATCTTAAGGAGATAAATTAAAATCATCTAACTTATTTTCTCTTGCAAATAAGTGTAAAAGGTGATCTTATTTTAGTTTATCTAGGGAATGGATAGATTAAATATCAATGATGTATTTTGTGTTTTATTCTGTAGGCAATAGGATAAGAGGATAAATGTAAAAGATAAAAACGACAGGCTAGACTCCAGATAATTCAGTTTTATTTTTATAACAACGGGATTGATTATCTTATGGAATTAGTTGTCGTCTGAAGTAGTGAAGGCCATCAGCACTTTACAAAAATTCAAAAAGTGAATCAATAATCAGCTCAAACATTTAGGGTGGAGAGGGGGTAGATTTTTACTTTTTCTTAAGAGAGGATCTACAGGGACAGCCTTGAAGTACGAAATGGTTCCTTGTTGTCTTTTTGTTATGTTTTACTTATGGCCAGCTGGCAGTGGCAGTCAATAGAGAATGATGCTACTACTAGAAATAACTGTATACCCTAACGCTCTTGACAAGAAAGGAAATTGATATACTTATACAGTGCAAGAAAAGTCAGCTTGTAACCCAGTTAACTGATCCTTTCAATAGTGGTGAGAATCATGCACCATGTAAGTAATATGAAATAGCAGGACAAAAACTGTCGTAGTACAGCGGACATGTTGTCTGAAAAATGCTTGCCTTAGGTAGAAACACGAAAGCATGTTTTGAATAGTGCATAGAGTGTAAACTATAATAAATGAATGATTGAAGCATGTAATGTTTTTTTATTAATAGGATTCCACAATTTTATATTTTGATAGTAGACAAACGAATATGGACCACTTGACCGTGCTTATGATATGACGACAGTGATTTGTTTAGAAAAGTGAATAACGTGTGATATGTTTTTGAAAATTGTTGCAGTTAAGTTCAACCGACAATGCTGCATTTCTACGCAGCCTAACCAGAAATTTCAGTTGATCCGAAACTGGTTCGACGAGACGCTAGTCATTTGAACCTCTTTCTTTGGTCAACATAGTTATGGATTTAATTCAAATTGATCATTTTAGCATTTCTACGCAGCCTAACCAGAAATTTCAGTTGATCCGAAACTGGTTCGATGAGACGGTAGTCATTTGAATCTCTTTCTTTGGTCAACATAGTTATGGATTTAATTCAAATTGATCATTTTAGCATTTCTATTATTAACGTGAACATTATGTTCGCCATCAAGATTATCTATCGGATTGTGTGAATCAAGCCCAGACCATCTATATCCGTTACAAATTATAAACAATTTTTTATGGAGTCTATGTCATACTGAGTAAGACTATTACGCAGTAAAATGGTAATATTTGTCATGGTAAACCTGAACGGCACCTTATGCAATATATGAAATAAACTCCAGATTTGGTTACGCTAAGGTTCAGAAATAGCCATTTCTAGTTTTTTTTTCTAGACCAAAGAATAGCTTAGAATGCACTAACGATTAAAATATATGTTATTTGCAGTATATCTATCTATTTATAATCTTCATTACGTGATGGTTAAATTATGAAACTCAATAGAAAAGAATATCAATAAGCAAGGTTAAGTCAATACTTTTTTTTAAAGAAGGTTTTTTTTTTCACCAAAAACACTCATATCTACTAAAACTATTACACTAGAAATGCCCAACACAAAGCAACGGTTGTAACTTTACACGGTGGTGAATAAATACTCTGATCAAAATATAACTTAAACCTATTGATACACTTTAAAATAATAGTAAAATGACAAACAACGATTTAAAAATCTTTTTTGTCGGTTTATTAGTGTATTAACAAAATTTGCTTCGGTAATCAAGAACACATTTTTTTTAAAGAAAGTTGTTTCACCAATAATATTCATATCTACTAAAACTATTACACTAGAAATGCAAAACGATTTTGTGTTCTTAGTGTAAAGCTACACAATGAGCTATATGCGCTGTCCGCATGCGGGAATCAAACCCCAAATTTTTGCATTGTATGTCCATAGATTTACCGCTGACCCACCGTGGAACTGCAGAAAGAAGAGAATAATACAGAGAAGAGTCTTGTTTCTAGAAATACATTTGTGATATGTGACACAATAATAAGTAACTTCGATCTAAAGAATACAATAATTCACTGACAAAACTTAGCAAACGAAACATTTAGCGAGAAAAAAAATACAACAAAACTAATACAGGAAAATATCTGACATGTAGAAATTATTTTATAGACATCCATTTATTTTGGAACCTTCCTAGCTACCCTTAATAAACAATATCATGTAGTTGTTTTCATTACGATTTACCATGTAAACAAAAATTAACTAATTGTCTGATACATGGCTGAAAGCTACAACAAACAAGACAAAAACATTAATTCTAAATATTAGGTTTAAGTGTAATTACGTGTAAGGAACAATGAAAAAAATCCACGTTCACGCGAACGTCTTAGTTTCCTATCTTTAAGTTCGTATACTTGTAAATATGATATTCTCATTTTCAATCTTTGCTTTTTAAAATATTATAAGTTCGATTACATTGTGTATGCCAAAGGCACTGAAGTTTTCAAGTTACTAGTGTGATAACGACAACAGACTCCAAATAAAGGAAGCAACTAAGGGTGATAGACAGTCGTAGAATTTGATAGTCAGTAATAATAGACAGTGAAGGCGGAATAAAAGTAAGTTTACGCTAGTATTAGAAGAAATTTTGGCAGTGAATAGCTTTACGTCAGCATTTGCAGAAGTGTCTGGCAGTAAAAATAGCTTATTGTGTCTTGAACGATTTATTGTGAAGCTGGTGTTGTCAATTTGTATAATTCTTTTGGACTAAGCTAGATTATTCCTAAGAATTTGCTAAGTGTTAGAAAAACTTAACGTCATTACTATGGACATGCAAGTTCAATGGCCACTTAAGGAATGTGTTGGAATCCTATATATATGCAGATGGATAGAGTTGCCTTGTTGGTTACAAACGTAACATGTTTCACTTGATGAGGAACATATGCTTACTAAAGAAAGGAGTTTAGGTACTGCTTGAGAAAACAAAAAGGTGATGCCAACCATTTGGGAGTTTGGATGGTTTCCAATACTTGAAATTAACTATTATGTTGAACTTGTAGTATGACCTCTTTAGTTTCTCACCTGGTTTAGGTTTAGGTTTTGTCTTGGTCTTGGTGTTGTTGGGGTGGGAACTTTTGTTTTTCTTAGAGGCTTGAGATAAAGCTGTTACGGTAACCATTGTTTAGAGGCTGGAGATGAAGTTGGTATGGTAACCATTGTTTCAATAAACTTTTTCTAAGAAGTTAAGTTCTTCTTCAATTTGGTCCCCAGTGCAGACTTTTCAAACATATTCACAACGATTCTTCGCTTAACAGCCTATGAATGGTTGGACTTGTAGTACAAATACCTGTTTGTGTGTGTGTGTGTGTAGATTCTATATACTGTAATGGTGACATGATCATCTTGACTGTGAAAGACAATATCCAGAAAGCCCCAATTCTGTTTGCTTTCGTTTATGTGGTGAATTGTATGTTTGGGTTGACTGAAATTAGGTGTTGGAGGAAGTCTTTAAAAGTTATTTGTCCATGTGATTAATTACAAAGGTGTCGTCTACGTGGATCTTCAAATCTTGGGTATTAAAGGTAAATGTCTTTAGGGCTGTGATTCCAACTTCTTTTATGTCATTGAGGGATGGTGAGAGTGGAAATCCAATTGGTAAGCTGTTTGTTTGCGCAAAAAATCTCTTTTTGGTTCTGAAAGTAAGTGGTTTTGGTGCAATATGCGAGAAGTTTCACTGTGTTATTTTATATTATGTTGACATTTCTTTAAAGATGAAGAGACGCATATGCTGACAATTTCTTTTGGACTATATGAAGGACTAGGTCTAAAGAAATTCTGGGAAAAATTTATAACATCAAAGCTAACCAGAAATTCAGATGGATAAATTGAGCAGGTTACAGAGTTTGGAAAATTAACAGTGAATAGGTTGTGAATTTGAGTTAGGAATAATTCTGTGCGTTGTTAAGGTGAATCTATGATACTTACTACTGGGGTGAGTGTAACTTCAGCCTTGTTGTAAGTTTGTGTTGCAGAAGGGTTGAGTAAGTCGTCTTGGTTCACTTCTTTTGTTGTTGATAGTTCTTGGTTGAGATGTGTGATGGATTTACTATTATATATTTATTTTATTATCAATGTTTGTTTAAATTAGATTTATATTTAGAAATGTACATAACTTATACTGTTAAATCTGTATTGTGTAATTCCCGCCTATTATCTAAAGTTGTAGAAGATTCTCGAGTGTAAGAAACAACAATATACTTGTGTACGTAAACGCTGGTGTAGCGTTTGTATTGTTGCGTAACTGAAATTTCGAAAACTATCGACACGCCTATAAATATAACCAACGCAACGCGCTTAAATGCAGTATCTATTATTGGCTTGCTATTGTTGGGGTGCTATAAACTTCGGAAGCTATAACTGTGGCGGTTATAACGCTTATTAATCGGGAAACATAAGATATTTGACCAGGAACATTTATAAATTTCGAACATTACAAACTATTTAACTTTGGTGAATTCACATCGGACATTGGTACAAAAAATAGACGTGTGATCAGTGAAGACCACAAAGATAGCTAGGTCCGTATTAAGTGAATTTTACCTACATAAACTCGAAATTAACTCGCTCATCATGAACCCTCGATAAGATATCAAGGAAGTTCAAGACTAGAAAGAAGATTTTATATTGCTTGTAAGTTTGTAAAACGTTTGTATATGAATCAGTGTATGTAATAACTATTTGCAATAACCGTTATTTTAAATTGTATTACTGTTTGTATATTGAAATATATTTGTATTAAAAAAAGGGAAACTGTGTGTATCAATCTTGTTGCAAATATCATAAATTGGATAATATCAGCATTTATTTAACTACTAAATCCAAAGTACAATTTAACTCAGTTTTAGGCTATTTCAAATTGTAATGCGTAACAGATGTATTGGGGGCTGGAGCGAAATTAAAACGATGAGATAAAAATTTCTTGGGTATGTGTTAAAGATCGGGAATTGAGTTTTTAAGAGGTTGGGATGCGTTGTTTCTAGTTTCTTTATATTAGTTGCTTCATATTGAAAATTTCTGATCAGTGGTTCAAGGGTTGGTTTGTAGAATCGAAGATTTTATTTAGTATTCTTGTTTCAAGTCTGTTCAAATATCTATGTAACATTTTACAATTTTATTTTTAAAGTTGAATATTTTCTTAATAATCATAAGGAAGTTTCTTGTCGGATCATATTGATATTTGGGAATGAAAATAACGAATGGAAATCTACTTCCAAACTTTTGGTTTGCCTTTTAGCTCTCAACATCGGATCAGGAATGCAAAGTAGTTGTTATACGTGCAAGTGAACTGTAAAGATGGCTGGTTCATAAGTGCTTCTGAGATGTTGATTTAAGGATATTTTACATAATGTAGTCACGGTAGATTTTTGGCTTTATTGGACTGCTTCTGCCTCTTTCTAGAGTGAAACAACATTTCGTATTCTGTATTGAGGCTTTCCGCAGGTAACAAAGTTCTTAACTGTGTAGCGTCGCCTTTTTGTTAGTTAGAGCGTCCTATAATAGAGTTCCTTCCCATTTACTTGTCTTTCAGAGTGAGTAGGCATATCTATCTGGCAGTACGATGTGTGTATCATCATTATTTGTGTATTAAAGCCGTGCTCTCTGTTGAGTGTAGGTTGGTATTATTTGATGAAAAGGGATTCTTTTATTTTTCCAGATTTTCCAATGATGTTCAAAATTTGATGTTAGTTTATTACTTGGCCGGTTTTGTAATTATGTTCTGCCAAAGAGTATTTTACCAGATACGCCAGTTCAGTTGTGTTCTTATGTTCTTTATGTCTTTATTCTATGGTTCAGTCTATTTCTTCAGTGTATCTATTTCCGCACGTGCACAGAATTTTGTAGATTAATTATTTTCGTTTTACCTTGTTGGTAGGTTGTTTCACTTCGATTAGGGTGTTTTATCAGATTTAAAGTAAATTTTATGTTTAGTTGTGGCATAGCCTCCTGAGATTTTCACATAGTTCAGGTGTTGATGATAAAGTAGGTTTGGTATTGTGTTGGAGTTGTTTTTAGGGCTGGAAATTTTTGATTTTTTTGGAGTCTGGAGATGTAGCTAGTAAATTTCTGAAAACATTTTCTAGAAAGTAATTCTTCGTCAATTTGTTTCTCAGTACAGATTTTTCTGGCTGTTTGATTCATAATGAATCCTCGTTTAACAGAATGTGAATGATTGGAATTGCAGTGCAAATACTTGTTTGTGTGTGTACGGTTTCTATATGTTGTAGTGGGGAGATGATCAACTTATTTGTGAATGAAGATATCTAAAAACGGCATAGTGTTTACTTGCATAGTTACTTGTTTGGGTTGACGGAATTTAAGAATTGGGAACAAATAAACAGAGATATAATCACTTGCAAAAATGAATGCAACAGCAAAATCAGGGAATACATGAAATTAAATAACAAAACAACCAAAAAATTTATTTTGTTCTTTTTATGTTTATGTACCATGTTACGTATTAGAATTTCGAATAGTCCGAAGCCGAGTTAACTGATAATATTAATTTAGTAATTAAATTGTACTTTGGATTTAGTATTTAAATATATGCCGATATATTAGTCAATTTGCGATATTTGCCAACAAGATTGATACACACCGTCTTCGTTTTTAACACAAATACGTTCTAATATACACACAACAGTACAGTTTACAGTAAACATTATTACTAATAGTTATTACAAACAAAGATTTATAAACAAAAGTTTCACAAACTTACAAACAATATAAAATCTTCTTTCTAGTTTGGAACTCCCTTGATATCTTATCGAGGGTTTACGATGGGCGAGTAAACTACGAGTTGATGTAAGTAAGATTCGCCAGGAAGTTAGCTAGCTTTGTCCTTGGCCACACACGCTAGGTTTTCCGCTGTTGAAGTTGGGTAATATTTTCATAAAAATACTAATGTCCGATGAGAATTCACTGAAGTTAAATAATTTATAATGTTCGAACTTTGTAAAGGTTCCTGGTCAAATATCTGAAGTTTTTCGATTGATAAGCGTTATAAAAATCACAGTTATAACTTTCGAAGTTTATAGCACACTTATTATAGCGAACTACTAATAGACACTCTACTTTTGGTGCGTCGCCCTGGTTGTATTTATAGGCGTGGGAAGGTTTTCTAGAAAATTCAGATTAAATAACAATACTAAGCTATATTTAAACGTTTACGTATATAAATATTTTGTTGATTCCTACTCTCGAGAATCTTCTACAACTTTGGAAAATAGGCGGGAGTTTCGCAATACATATCTAACACTACAAGCTATGCATGTTTTTAAATATAAACTTAATCTAAACAGCGTTCATATTAAAATAAATACATAACAACAAATTCGTTACAACCAGATTTCTTACAAGGTTATCAAAGGGCAAAAGAAAAAAGAGCAAGATGACAGAAGGCTATTTCACTCATTCAAGTTTCCTCATTCAAAAAAAGAAAACAACAAAATTAAAATCTTCTCTTTTTTCATTTTTAAACCCATTTAAATATAAACTTTCTCATCCAAATATCTACACAAAATGACTAAAATAATATAACTCTACAAACTGCTCATCAGGCAACCGTTTTGCAATTTTACAATTTATCTAATATACTTTTGTTTAGGAAAATGTCTGCATTTAAGCTTCCAAGGCAACTTTTACCTGTCACATTCAAGTTGTTGTTGTTAAGTACAAAGCTACACAAAGGGCTATCTGTGCTCTGCTCACCACGGGTATCGAAATCCTTTTTCTAGTAGTATACGTCTGCAGACATACCACTGTGACAGTGGGGGGCATCATATTCAAGTTTGTATATTCAACCTTTTCACTACAATGTTCACACGGAGAACACATAAGAACATATTTGTCCAGCTAAGTATGTTGCAACCTCTCAGTGGTTTAGCGGTAGGTTTGAAGGCATATAACGCAATAAATCAGGATTCGATACCCGTTATGGGCACAACACAGATAGCCTACTGTGTGCTTTATGCTTAGCAAACAAACAAACTGGTCTGGTCGCTCAACTCGTAATCTCCGTCACCAAAAATGCTCGCCCTTCCAACCGTGGGGGCGTTATAATTACAATCAAACCCACTATTCGTTGGTAAAAAAGTACCTCAAGAGTTGGCGGTGGGTGGTGATGACCAGCTACCTTCCCTCTAGTCTTTCACTACTAAATTAGGGGCGGCTAGCGCAGGTAGCCCTCGTGTAGCTTTGCGCGAAATTCAAAACCAATCAACCAAACAAACAATTTTTAGCTCCTGAATCAATTTCTTGTGAGTTACAGAAAAAACCAAGTTCGAATCTTAAAGCTTCTCCTCATAAATTAAGTTATTTAAACCAGAAATAAATTTTAATCTAAACAAAAGGAATCCTCATTAGCCGCAACACTTGAAATTCTTTTAGGCAGAATTAGAATAAATTAATGTATGAGACCTTTTTTTTTTGCCCTTATATTAGCTATATTTTTGTGCGCCACCAATACCAAGCAAGAGGCGCGCGTATACTCGATTCAATTTTATTACTCTACCAGCCTACCCTCAAACTGAAATTCGTTTAGGCAGGTTTAGAGTAAATTTATCTAGGAAACCTTGGGGGTCAAAGTAGGCTAATTACAACTACTAGTTTTTGAAATAGGTGTTCTATTATATCACATGTGCTTCTAGAAATCCCTGTAATATTTCTAAACGCATTATCTACAATAATGGTTCATGAAAACTGATCTTCGATAAGAATATAGCTAGAAACGTATTACTTAATGTATGTATATATATATATATATATATATATATACAGTATATAGTAATATTAATAAATTATCAAATCCCCACGCCACAGTGATTAAACTGTAAACTTAAGGTGTTTGTACGCTAATACCCATGATGAGCACAACGGATATAGCCGATTTTGTAGCTTTCTGCTTAAATAAAAAAACAAAAAACAATAATTTCTAATATTTGCAAACACACTCCAAAGAATGAAGCTGCTGTCATTATAATATTTGTTTTAAAAATATCTACTACTCTATGATATAAGCAGTTTCTGTTATTGATAATGAAATGTCGATTTGAGGAAAAGTTTATTCGCATTAATTAGTAATACATATATTATGGTTCTTTATTTTTTCGTTGTGCTATATATATTTATTTATATATAGCCCCCAGTTGCATAGCGACATGTCCGCGGACTTACAACGCTAGAAACCGGGTTTCGATACCTGTGGTGGGCAGAGCACGGATTGTGTAGCTTTGTGCTTAACTTCAAAAAACCTATATATATAGAGAGACGATTTATTATGTTTCTCAATTCCCAACATTATGATAGCCTAACAAAGTATATCTATGTAAATGAGATTTTTATCGCAATACAACAACAACTCGTTTTACGTTCAGTCAATGTTCTTGGCACTGGAAGCACGTTCGTCGCGCACGTGCTACTTTGGTAACAGAGAAGGAGTTGCGCTTATCATATTTTAGTGCTTAATCACGTCGAAGTATCGAATATACCATTTTCATGTTCTAGCCTCCTTCTCAATCCACATCAAAAGAGTCTTTTTTTAGTCTGTCATCATGGTTGCTTTATACAAACGCTTATCTGCAAAGCCTGTGGGTGCCCAGTGACTTTCGACTCTCAATAGGTTAAGTAGTAGAGAATTAGATGTCCAGATTGTTTGAGTTTTGTTAGTATATCGATATTTCATAACTGGCATATACAATGTATTTTGTCCTAACCATTTGACCCATATTTATTATAGTATCTCAAGATTATCTATAGTTTATTATTAGTCATCACCATCCACCGCCAACTCTTGGGCTACTCTTTTACCAACGAATAGTGGGATTGTCCGTCACATTATAACGCCCCCACAACTGAAAGGGCGAGCATGTTTGGTGTGAGAGGGATTCGAACCCGTGACCCTCAGATCGCAAGTGGGCGTTCACGGATAAGAGCAAGGTAGCAGCACTAGAGCTAAACTAATATTCTGAATAGAAAATTGATGTTTGAACAGAAAGTAGGACTGAAACACAGTAAAAACAGTGTACACATAAAAACTTAAGTTAGCGACAATATGAAAGGAAGAGATAATCATCACGCAAGTTGCTGTCTCTAACTGATCCGCCCCGCTTTCATATTAGGTGGTTATCAAGTAAGTAGAACCCCGCATTTTGCGTTTTCCCATTTTTCATACATACTATAAGTGTGGAATTTGATTCCAATAAACACTCCACTCTTTGTGGTGATATCCAGACAGTTGATGGTCCATCCTGTCTTGTGACAGGTTGACAGAAGACGAAGGATTTGCCTTTATATCGACTAGCTTATAGGAATTAGCGTTTATCTATCTGAGTACTGCTACGTTCCATAAACTGTTTTTTTTTCTCTCTTAGACAACAGTTTAGTGTTAATTGTAGAAGGAACTGGTGAATTAAAGTGACCAAGATAAATTTGCATTGAAAAGTTTTGAACGTTATTTTTATAATGGTTTATTTTTCCCATTTTTTTAGCACTTTGAATGTAACATTCCCAACGCCATCTTACAAAATATTATTATTATTATGAGCATTATTACTATTGGGACTGCATGACAATACTACTTTAACGATGTGTTTTTTATACGTCTTTTCATTATTGAAAACTTGTCATTTGAAATAGTTAAATTTTAGAAAACCTTACAACATGGACAAAAACCGAAACATTTTATAGTTGCATTCCAGGCCCATTCATAATTTTAGATAAGATTTCGAATCATTTTATTTCTACAAAATTAGATTATTCTCAAATAAAATATAAAAATGTTATAAACATGTAGAAATTGGTATTATAATTGGCTAAGAAGAGAAGCTATAATCTCTAAGCCTATACACTTAGAAGGTACTAAGTTACAGTTAGGTTTGAATGTTTTGGTTGGATATTTTGCTATAATTAGCGGATAGTTTCATCCATCGTTAATGCTGTAAAATGTAGTAATGAGTTCTATGCTAACTATGATAATAATATTTCTCCCCAAACTTTTTATTATATACTTTTCTCGTGTCAGGAAGATAATTGTAAAAAATCCTTTATCAATTGAATTCTTGAATATTTTATCTTTAGCACTGGCTCCTACACGAAATATCATTAAAAAATATTAGCAGACAAAAGAAATTACATAATTTTAAGCGTAGATTTAATTTCTCGGTTTTTAATCTGTGTCATTTCGATTAATTAAACCTTCTGTAATACAGTACGAGCGTTATATGAGCAGATCATTTCAGATAATTGTTTTATGTAAATTTTCACGGACAGAAAATGGCTTTGACTGCTTATTGTGATTTTAAAGCAACTGTTTATGAATGTTTAGTATCGGATGAATACACGTGATTTTCTTGAATATTAATAAATACATTTACAGATTGAAATGAGATTGTAGCTCTAACTTGCATTCAATAGTTTAATATTTTAGCAGACGTATGTAGGTATATGTAAAAAAAACTATTTTTTTAAATATATAAACAAAAACTTTTGAAACCAGACAATATATGCTTGATATTCAAATTTCATTCTGATTGTATTTTAGGAATTTATAATAAAAAACATAAATAGCAGAGATAAGAAAAACCGAATGCTTTTGGTAAATGTTTATAAACTGGAATTAACGTCTGTAAAGAATAAAGTGTGATTAGTCAATCATATGACATACATCTTTAGTGATTTATCCAAAGTTGAATTAAACGCCATGATGAACACTCAAACAACTCGCGCAATACAGCGAGTGGTCCTGCCTTTTCATTCCAAGTTATCTGAATATTTAGTATGTTCGATGGGAAAGCATACTTGTGTCTGTTAATGTACTTTCCTCCTCCCCCCCCTAAAAAAAGACATGATAATGAAGCATGTATTTCTGCTGAAAAATCGAGATGAGTAATAAAGTAAAACATGTTTAAAGTGAATTAATGCTTATTATAAGATTTACATTTTCTTATATACGAGTAAACTCTTGAAAAAAGTGACATGTACATAGCAACATCAACAGATTGTGACAGTTTCATAAGCCACAGTAATTTATTATTTTAAGCACTTCTATGAAAAAGTTAGTTTTTGTAGTAACGTTAACAGCAGAATTACCTGACAAGAACTTAATTTACTAGTTTAAAATAAATGTCATTACATTGTGATTTACATTTGAATTTAGATCTTGCACAATTTTCAATCTGAAAAAAATTAAAGTTCTTAGAGGTACATATGATAGTGCCATATATTTCTACAGACCATTTTATAAAAAGGTTAAAAATCCACCTACAGCGTTGACTTATTGCACAGTAAAATTTGACTTATTAAAAACAGAGCACAGCCCTAAAACGACTCTTCATGTTTCTGTGGTGCTCTTTGCCTCTATCATCAGGTGTTAGAGTTACAAGTAAGACACTGAAATAACAATAAATTTAAATTAACATATCATTACATCCTCAACGCCACTTCGACAATAATTACACCAACCATCCAAAAAAAAAGAAAGGTTACACAATTATGTTAATAAATACGTTGATACATAAGATTTAAAAGTAGCGTACTTCAAATTAAATATGAATTTTCAACTCACACTTATAGGTTATTTTATAAACTGTTAAATATGGAGTAATCAAGTATAAGGTTAAAATTGAAGCACCGAAAACAGTTAGCCATTTTATATCCCATAATCCTATACAAATCTATATCCAAAGATAATAAAACTATAAATTATGCAAAGCGAACTGTACAGAAGGAGCCCCTACAATTTCAATACATAAACTTTTTGTTCGGCTTAATATTTGCTGTTATGCTTTCACAAAGGCAGATTATTACACCAGAGTTCAGTTACTGTTTCCGATTTATGCCTTTTAAAGCACCTTAGTTCTCATTGTTTTCAAGTTGATCTAGTATAAATAGTGCTTCTTCCAGCAACATTTCATATTCATTGTTACTCCCCTCTTCTGAAATCCAGCATACCCGTCTAGTCTTGTCTAAAACCTGAATTGTCAGTTGCATTGAATTTAACTTATATTAGTGTTTTCAAACTCAACGAAACCTTATGCACACATAGGTCAAATGACCAAGTTAGGGAACCCTAGGGTTCAGGTGTAGTCGTCCTTAATCTTGAACTACTGACGAGAGAGAAGGCAGCCAATCAGAAGTACAGGTCTTTGTTCGGCTTTAAAATGAATAACGAGATTAATTGTTACTATTATAACATACCAACAACTGAATGTACGGACTTTGTTCAGTGGGATCACAGCGGGACCATTAAACCACCTGATACGCAGCCCTACGCGCTAAACACGCTTGTTCATTAATTTATATTTTATATATCAGATATTAATTTTTTGAGAAAATTAATGGTTTAATTTCCATTTTAAGACATATTATGGTGATATTAATAATATATTGTTGACAATTAAATTATGGTTGAACAGCAAAAAATGTTATGTGCTTGTGATAAACTCTTTTTATCTCTAACAGTTAAAGGGAACCAAGGACACGATTTTCTCGACAACGTCTATTGTCACAATGGTTGAAAATAATATGTGAGTCATAAAGCTTAAGAGAAGAAAGCTCGCGCAAAATTCAGCTCCAATAATACTCTTATTCTTTTTTTAAATTCTTTTCTTTGTAGTCGAAATATTTTTGTTCAGTCTCTTTTGTTCACACTAGGATTATGTGTCTTCAGTGGATGAAGGTATAATGATAGCACTCATAAACCTACAGAATAAGATTTGTGCTAGACAAGCAGTTCGAGAGATATTTTACTGACACATTTCGTATGGGGCAAAACGGTCATGCAAAAGTTGTTAAAAAAGAGCGGGAATGAAAGCATGCATTTTTTAAAGTTAAAAAATTGAAGAGTTCCAGTATAATACCAGAGGCTGCACACGTTTGCGCATGTCTTTTCTTGCCTTAACAGGTACTGGAATTTTCAACCTGAACAGCGCCTTATGCGCATTTGACTTCAGAAATAATTAGACTGTCCCAGACTAGTTATTAAAAGAAAATAAAAACTTCAATGTTGAACTTGATCACTCTATTATGTTCACCTATCTGCATGCAGTGAATCTTCATTTGTTAACACACACACACACATTATAATACGCACAAACATTGTCCACGGTTGGGATGTAAACAAAGGACTTTTCAGATAATAAAGTAAGCGTGGAACCACATCATAACATAGCATAATGTTTTGGGACAAAGAGGTAACTATAGGTCCGTTTAGCCTGTCCCATCCTCTAAACTAAACTGCAAGTATTAAATATTAGAAATAAAATATAAAACCTCAAAGTCAGCCCTTATCATTCATATAGCGATCAAGCTTTATCTTAAACTCAGCCCCCCACCCAGTGGCACAGCGGTATGTCTGCGGAGTTACAACGTTAAAAAAAGGCTTTCAATACCCATGGTGGTCAGAGTACAGATAGCAGCTTTGTTCTAAACTATAACTGTCTCCACAATATCCGAAGGCAATTCGTTCCAAAGGCCAACCACCTTGTTACAAAAATAAAACTAATCTGCCAACATTTATATTTGTGTACCCTAGTTCTACCATTTTCATAATTAAGTATGAAAAAAGATGATGCATCAACACCACCGATTCCCTTAACAATCTTCAACACCTCAAAAAGGTTTTTTTTTCAAGAGAAAACAATTTCAGTAATCTTAACTTCTCCTGGTATAACAACCTCTCCTTCCCAGGCACCATTCTAATAGCCCTCTCCCTGAACCCTTTCCAACAATTCAATGTCTTTCCTAAGGTAAGGAGTCCAGAACTGAACACAATATTCCAAATGTGATCTAACCAATGACCTATACAAATAAATTATAACCTCATTAGACCTGTATTAAAATTATATTTGCTCTGCCACTAGTAACAGTACACTGCTTGGATGGCTTAAGAGACTGATCAACTACTACACCAAGATCGCTTTCTTTCACGACACTGTTAAGGTTATTCCCATCTAAATTATACTTAGAATTCAAATTATGATAACCCAAATTAATTATCTTGCAGTTATATAAATAAACCCATCTGCCATTTATTCACCCAACTCACAAATGATCTAAATCCCTTTGTAAAGCAGCAGCATCCTCACAGCCAGCAACATCAAAGATATTAATATCATCAGCAAATTTATGTATTTTATTGACAATTTCTTCGTCTGTGTCATTGATGTAAATCAAAAAGAACAAAGGTCCTAAAACTGAGCTTTGAGGTACCCCATTTGTAACGTTAATCTAGTTTGACTGAATTCCATTTATAACAACTCTCTGATTTCTTCCATCCAGCCACTATTCTATCCAATTAGCTTAACTAATTAGCAATAGAGATGTGTTTTTACAAGCCTTTTATGTGTCGCCCTGTCAAATGCATTCTGAACATCCAGATACACCAAATCTACATCCTTATCCTAATCTACATAAAAAGTAACCTTTTCAAAGAATGTCAAAATATTTGTAAGGCAAGATTTTCCCTTAGTGAAATCATGTTGACTATTCAATAAAATTCTAAACTTTGTTAAATAACTTTGCAAAGCATCTTTCATCAGAGTTTCTAAAACCCTTTCAAACAGCTGATGTAAGATTAATAGGCCTATAATTACTATAGTGACATTAGCCAACTTCCAACCGTCTGGCACCTGCCCAATCTTCAAGGTCTTACAAAAAATGTAGCACGTGCTTAACCTCCATCAAAACCCTTGTGGAAATATTATCTGGCCCAGGAGTTTTATTGCTCTTTAAACTTCTCAATTGTTTGTTAACAAGCTCAGAAATAATGTGATCATTTGGTTCTATCTTGTTTCCATCTATTATCTGATCAAGATGAGGAATAATCCTTAAATATTCATCAGTTAAAACTGAAAAAAAAACAGAATTTGATAACCCATCCATCTTATAACCATCAGATACAAGCTTTCCTTTATCATCCATCAAAGGTCCTATCCCTATCCTAACATTTTGTTTACCGCTAATATATCTAAATAAATCCTTATTGTTAATTTCTACATTTTTAGCCGATTTGTTATACATTCTTTTTCTTGTTTTAATTTCCTGTTTAAACAACTTTCTTGATATTCTATAATCTCCTAAATCTCCCGTCAAACCAATCAATTTAAATGTATTAAATTTGTGATGCTTTTCTTTAATTTTATCCCTTAATATTTTTCAGCCAACCTGGTTTTTTACTCAGCCACCCTTTTATTTCTATAAGAAATATGTTCATCTTGAATATTTAAAAATTTATCTTTAAGACTTTTCCTAATAACTTAGCTGCCAAATTCACAACAGATAATTCTTGTCGCATCCCTTTAAAATTTGCTTTTTGAAATTTGTAACCCAAATATCATTATTTCTGATCTCAATATGTAGCAAACATCGAAACTAATAGAAGAAGGATCATTTGCACCCAGATGTTCCCCAATTTCCACCCTCTCAACCATTTCTATATTACAAGTTAACAATGAATCTCACTGAAAACTACACTTAATTTGAAGTTTAAAACACAAGGAAACACTAGAAAAGTTAAATTATACATTATGCTAACATTTAAAGTTAAAATTGGAAATATTAATAAAATACTACTTTCTGACGATGATGAAAATACATCAAAATTTTTTGTTTTATACTTGAATGGTACATTACAACAATATGAAATAATCCAATAAAGCATATTAAGGTGTATTTGAAAATATAAAAACGATAACCAACATCAGTAAAAAAGTAATATTTTAATACACCATTATTTTGATTTTCATCACATTATGATACCCCGTGGCTGAAAGGACGAGAATGTTTGGTAGGACAGGGATTCGAACCCGCGATGCGCAAATTGCTAATCGAGAACCCTAGCCTCGCGGCTATGCCAGGCCCTTTGAAATATCTCCCAAGATTTAATTGTCTTGTTGTGTCAATGTTAAATATAGGATTTTTCGAGTTTGATAAAATATTTAAACAAAGTTTTTATAAAAATATCTTTAGAACAATATGGGCTATTGAATTACGCGTTTATTTAAAATATTTTTCAGCCGTGTTTGCCTCTCAGGTGTTTTATATATAGAGAATTTCCATAAAATGTAGAATTTAATTTGATTGATCACATCAGATATATAATTTTTGAGAGTTAATGGCCAACTAAGGTGTTTTACTTTCATAATTCGATTTTGCTATCAATTGAAAGACTGTTGCATCAATTCTTACAAAAATATAATTGTCATGAATTCACGAATCCGTATTTTACAATGTTATAATTTAATTCTTCATCTCTATTTTTGCGTAATTCTAAGGCTTTGTACATTTAGGTATTTGAATTTTAACTATAAAATAGGAGCATTTTACAGTGGTGTTAGAGAGTAGAAGTACACAGATAGTTGTCTTGAACATCTAATTTCTAAACATTATGCGTTTTTATTAAAATTTACATAAAATAAGTTACAACTTCGTGAAAAGAAGAACAGAAAGTCTTCAAAAACACTATATTATGTATTGGTTTTGAATTTCGCAAAGCTACACGAGGGCTACCTGCGCTAGCCGTCCCTAATTTAGCAGTGTAAGACTAGAGGGAAGGAAGGTACTCATCACCACCCACCGCCAACTCTTGGACTACTCTTTTACCAACGAAAAGTGGGATTGACCGTCACATGGTAACGCCCCCACGGCTGAAAGGTCGAGCATGTTTGGTGGGTCGGGGATTCGAACCCGTGACCCTCAGATTGTGAGTCGAGCGCCCTAACCCTTGAATTAAAATATTTGTTTACTGGTGAAAGTTAATAATGATGAAGATGTAATGACTTAAAACTTTCGTTTAGTAAGTGTAAAACGAGTAATGATATAGAAATAACTGAGTGAGTAAAGCTAACCAATTAATGAGTAATCAGTGAGCGAATCAGTTCAGTACCAGCTAATGAGTTACACAGTGAGAGTTAATGCATCTGTGATTCATTTAGTCAATAAGTTAGCCAATTTGTTTTTTATAGAGTGACTAGGGCAGAAATTACTTAAGCAAGTTGCTAATTAAGTTAGACATACATCAGTTTTGAAGGCATTTTCTTACTCTCTCCAGTATCTTCTTTACACCTAATTGTCCATCTGTTGGAATGTTGTGAATATGACAGAGTGCCTTGCAATGTATAGACTATAGAAATACCGTCTTTAGTTATTGTTTCTGTCCACTGGAACTTTCCCATTTCTGACATAACAGGTCCTTTTGTATTGCAAAGAGTTCTACTTTCCCCAGTACATCATTTTAGTTGTGCTGTATAAAGTGACTGCTTGTCACGTGTTTTTTTTTCTGCACTATTCTTGATCCACTGAATAGTTGGTTTCAAACTCACATCTTTTGATTGAGCATCATTTATTTGAGTGTTGGATTACACTAGTTATTCATAATCGCTTGTGGTGTCCCATCTTTGATTGTAGTCCATTTTGTTTTAGGTTGGTTGTCTTTACTGTCTCGTGCTTCCCCTCTTTTCAAAGTGTTTGCATTCTTTTTAACACATCGTCTTCAGGATAATGAATCCTGAAGTTTCTGGAACCATGTTGCTATTTGGTCTTTTGGATTTTAAATCATTCACCAGCCACTTCAATGCTGCATTGTCTGTTTATAGTGTAACTTTTGTCACATAGATAATTATAAAAATGACATGGCATGAACAACACTTAGTAGTCCTTTACTAGTTATACAATATCTCATTTCTACAGCATTCATTGCCTTGCTATATTAGGCAATTGCGTGTTCTTTTATGTGTTATAGTTTCAAAACCACTGGCATCTCTATCTGATATGAGTGGACCTTCAAGAGTTGAATATTCTAGTAGAAGAGTAGTGGTTAATTCTTTTTCGAGTTTGTTTAATAATTGTTCAAAATTAGCAGTCTAGCAAACTAATTTGTTTTTCAAGTAATTTGTGTAGATGATGAGCTATGTCATAATAATTTTACAAAACGATGATAGTAAGTGTTCTATTCTAGAAATACTCTTATACCATGCAGGTTCTCTGGTATTAGCCAATTCTGAACAGATTCAATTTTACATGAGCCTGTAGACACCCCTTCTCTCTACTGATTGTATTACAGGAGATTTACCTGTTGATGAAACAATTCACACCTCTTGTGATTCAGCTCAAGGTTTACTTTCCTCATCAGATGTTTCTTAGTGCGTCATAAGCATCATTAAACAATCTTTCTATATGTGATTTTGTTATCCAAATAGATGAGTACAACACTCTAGTGTAGTTCAGTGAGAACACACTCCATTAATCACAGAAATATAGCAGGTTCATTAAATAATACAAATGGTAACACAACAAATTATCACAGTCATTTTCTGCATTTTGATCTACATAAAGCATAAAAAGTAAAGTCAGTCTCTTGGTAGTGGATAGACATCCTTTTTTGTGACTTCATTCACTTTCGAGTAATCCATGTATAACTTTCACAAGTACAATAGATCATATCCATGTACGAGTACTCATTTATATTATTCCTTGTTTCTTCATGTCTTCTATCTCTTTGGACATCTCAATTTGTTTTGCAAATGTGGGTCGTCTGTTTAACTGTCGTAGTGGGGCTGCATCTCTAGTATTAACCTCATGAAATATTTTATCTGTTCAAATCAGGAGGCCCACTAATGAATGTATCTTGATATACCGTGAGAAAGTCACGTAATCTATTGCATTCATCAGTTATAACCTACAAATCTTTAGTTATACAGCTCTTGTAAGTGAGATGGTAAGTTGTCCTTATGGTAGGATTTGACAAACTTCCTACAACTTGCCTCACAGGTGATTACATCTGATGTCATTTTATTAAAAAGTACAACCTGCACAGCTTTACCTCTTGCAATACCCCTTCCCGTGTTGCATCAAATTTTGTGTTAATGACTCTAATGGTGACATCTTTATTCTTCAGATTCACAAGAATTCTTCCGATTAATAATCTCTCAGGAGACATTGAAGTGCTTGATTCTACTATGGCTCAGTCATTAGATGTAAATTTATTCCTAATAAGGCCTGGTACGAGTTAATTTTCATGTAGTGCACAGGGATTTTTCTGGTCATAGACTGCAAAGCTATTTGAAGCTAGTCTAACCTAGCATCCACGTCCCTGCTTGAAATAAATTTCCAAGATGTACTCTTCCTCGATGTCATGAAGTGTTTTGAGGGGGAGTTGATGTGATGATCCCATAACTTCTAGACAATGCCTTTAGTTGTTTATCTGTTTCATTGCCAACTGAGAACCTCCTTCAAAGACGTACACTTACTTGGCTTCAGCCTAATTTGCATATCCTCGTCTGTTGTGGCATCTATGTATTGGTCATGTGCCAGTGAATATATCATTTGGCGTGGAGAATTTGAGTGAGGTAATTGAGTAAGCTTTTTCAAATCTTTCCACTGCACCCTGATCCTGAATTACTTTGAATACTCCTTTCTGGTGTTTCCCTCTGAACCCATTGGATAATACAGTTTGATAGTTGTTACTGCTCTCAGCTGTAAGGTGTTTAATTATGTTCAATCTTGTTCTTTTATTTCTCTCGCTACACGTAGGTCAAAGTGCAGAGTTACATTTTGCAGAGTTACATTTAAAATTCTATTAAACTACTTTGTTAGCATTGTATACGAATAAACTTGACAACGAAATGTATTTAATAAATCTGCTTTGAATACAAGTTTTCTTAATTTTATGATGAAATATTTAAATACATCTTCAATCTACCCTAATATAAGAATAGCGACATTTGTTCTCTAGGTTTCCCTTCCTCAAATTTATTTACCATCCCTTCCTGATTGACTTAATTTAACGTAAATTACTCATTATAACATAAATACTATTAAGGCAAAGTCTAATATTCATAAACTTCACTATTCTTTGTTTAAGAAGTCATAAATTAGAAAATTAGACTTACTTGCCACATCCTCGCTTTCACAATCGTCGATACTTCTCTTTGATGTTTTATATTATGTAACTTTTTAACCAATAGAAAGGCAAAGTTTATTCTATCGAAATGGTGTATATTGCTATGCTGTTGTTAATTTTGTCTTCAGCTTGAAAGTTTCTCTCGCGGTGTTCAGGTCGAATACCTAAGGGAATTATTATAAGCCCTCTTGTCTTAGTTAGAAAGTGGGTTAAATTATATTAGTTATAGGACATTCTTTACTTTGTTCATTTTCTTAATCTGTATTCTTAGTTGCATTATTTAAATAAATAAAAATTATTTAACCTACTGGTACCATCATTATCTAAAAGCAGGCTTAAATTTAAATGGCAACTGACAGCCAAAAACCATAGGTCAAATGTAAATATTACATTTCTTGTTTTTATGTAAATTTTTTATTTATTGTTATAAAATTAACTGAAATGTAAAACTCAGAAGCATATTGAATTAGATAAGGTTAGATTAAGTAATATAATGAAAAATGATAATAATAATAAAAATTCTTCATGCGGTATGCTGGTGAATAGCTTGTGCATTGTGTAATTCAATATGGTAATGTGAGTCACGCGTTCGCCGAGGGGTTTACATATTGTGTGGTGTGATTATTTGTTTGCCTGGTTCAAAAAGTAATAAAGATATTAAGTATAAACAGATTAGACTGTTATGAGACTCAAACTATTTATGATAAACAATTGTTTCCTGTTAGAATAAGTAGTCGTTCTAGAAAGAAGAAAATAAAAAAGGTAATTTAGATTTATTTCGTATTTTTATGGTGGTTAAAATGTGGTCAAATCGACCGAGTCGGCAGAGAGAAAATAAAAGATAAAATATAAAGTTTTATTAGAAAAAGTTTGATATCTATGTAAGAAGTTTTAGTGGTTACACCAATGAAACTTGAAAAATTTCAGATGTAGAAACATATTTTTAATCTTAACATGAAAACCATTTTGCACTCAGAACAGTCAACACTTTGACTCCTGTAACGAATTTATTATTATTTATTTATTTTAATATCAAAGTTTGTTTAGATTAAGTTTATATTTAGAAATATGCACAGCTTATACTGTTAAATATGTATTGCGAAACTCCCGCCTATTCTCCAAAATTGTAGAAGGTTCTCGAAGGTAAGAATCAACAATATATGTATGTACGTAAACGCTTGTGTTAGCGTCAGTATTGTTACGTAACTGAAATTTCGAAAACTCTCGACACGCCTATAACTATAACCAACACGACGCGCCAAAAAAGAGTATCTGTTATTTGTTTGCTATAATCAGTGTGCTATAAACTTCGGAAGCTATAACTGTGACTGTTATAATGCTTATCAATCGGAAAACTTTAGATATTTGACCAGGAGCATTTACAAAGTTCGAATATTACAAATCATTTAATTTCAGTGGATTCTCATCGGAAATTAGTATTTTTAGGTAAACATTACATAACTTCATCGTGGAAAACTCGGCGTGTGTGGCTAGTGAATACGAAGGACAAAGCTAGCTAGCTCCCTGTTGAATGAATTATACCTACGTCAATTCGTAATTAACTCGTTCATCGTGAACCTTCGATAAGACATCGAAGAAGTTCCAGACTAGAAAGAAGACTTTATATTGCTTGCACGTTTGTGAAACTTTTGTTTATAAATCATTGTGTGTAATAACTGTTATTGTAAATTGTATTGTTGTGTGTATATTAAAACCTATTTGCGCTAAAACAAGGAAATTGTGTGTGTCAATCTTGTTGACAAATGTCATAAACTGACTATATATCGATTTTTAACTACTAAATTTAAATTTATCAGTTAATTCAATTTCAGGCTATTTCAAATTCTAATACGTAACACTCTATGTATTCACAAGCCTCCAGTGACACAGCGGAATGTCTGCAGACTTACAACGCTAGAAACCGGGTTTCGATACCCGTGGTAGACAGAGCACAGACAGCCCATTCTGTAGCTTTGTGTATAAATTCAAACAAAACCATATATTCACAAACAAATCTTTAGTAAGAATACTTAATCAAAATCTCTGAGTCTTTGTGTACAAAAGAATTGGAATGTTTACCGAGAGACTACCAAATTTAGTGACGATACACATATCATAATAAAAAATATAATATGGATTACAAGATCGGTCACTTCGACCGACCCCGTATGGAAAGTTAAATTTGCAGCAAAACTGATAGCTTGTTGATTACTATTGTGTCTATTCACTCTGGAAATGATTTTAAACTGAACTTGTTGTACTTCCCATGATACCTTTCTTCAGAGTCAATTAATTTCCTGATTGGGCAATTTTGCTGAAATGACCAACTAAACTCTGGAACTAGATTTGGTGGTGATATAGCTGGAGTAATCCAGGAAGATCCTACAGTCACAAACAAAACATCAGTAATGGTAACAGGTATAGACAAAATAGTTTCTCCTATTTCCTATCAAATAGTTCTTTAGGTTAGAATTCTTAAAATGCAGAAAAGGTCGATTTTGTTCTCAGATTAATTTTTTTTCATTGTTCTTACTTAAACTCCGTGCCTCTTTCTTTTAACTTTTTTGTTAAATTTTTGTTTCGGTATTCTAAATTTCTGTGACGTCTTTCTAATTTTTTTTTCCTCCAGCAAATTTTCTAATTGCTTCGTGATCGAATTATCATACTGAAGTTGAAGTTTAGTGAAAGTTCTATTTTATTTTACCAAAATAATTTTCCTTCTAATACCAATGTTGTAACATGCTGTATCTTTGGGCGGGTTCTTTTTGGATTATTTGGTAAAGTAATGTCAAGTCAAGTCCAGGAAACGATAACGAATTAATTTATTTCTTTAATAATATTTGTTGCAGGCTACATTCTCTTACAGATCAAGCTTCACAACAGTTTTCCAACAGAAATTTCCAAACTTACTTATAAAAGTTACTTGCAAAATTTCCCCGCTAATCGATAATAACAAACGTTGAATCACGGACGCACTATTTCTAACCATCTAACTCACTAACTGACATTCAACTGATACACTCACTGATTACTCATTAACTGATTACTTAACTAATTTTTATATCATTACTCGTTTCCTTTTTACAACACGATATTTCTAGATCATCATTAGCTCCCTTTAGCAAACAAACACCTAAACTAAAATTCTAAAAATATAGCTTGCACATGAGCATTTTGCAACCTTTACGTTATATTATGCTTATAATGATTCTTTTTCTTTTGCCAAAACTATCTAACAGAAATACTATCGTATTTCCATTCCAAAAACAATACTTTGAGCATCTTAAAACAGTTAAATATGAATCTAGAAAGATAAATACCAGTTGATTAATAAGTGTATTTTGTCGTAGCACTATGAATGTTAATTATTTTATTATCTATCGGTATTGGTAATGTGTATTCACACTAAACGCGATTATGCAACTTTGCATCGATATCTAAATTTCTATCTTGCAAATATATTCGACAATTTGGACGACAGTTTTTTTTTGGTCTTTTTTTTTTTTAACAGAAACGGGATGTTTACAAAGAAATTATATCTAGTTATTTGGTGATTGTAAATGCATACCGCAAACACGTCATGTCTTGGATATAATCATTTCGGATATTTGCCAGAATATATTGCGATTGATAATACTAGAAGGATAAAAATCATGCAAGCTTGTAGATTTTTTCACATTTCTCCCACCCTTAAATTTATCCGAAATTCTATTTGGATATAGTATAAGGTATTAAATGTAGAGTTTTTTAGATCTAAGAAATATTAACTACTTATTCAGCTAAGACATTTAATTCTAATGCTTGAAGGCTCGTTATATAATGTATATTAAACATGAGTGTCACTTCTAATTTTAGATCTATAAATGGCTAACGTACTTTGAGGATCCTTTAGACTGCAAAATATGATATAGCCTCACAAAAACCTTTATCTGAAACGATTTACTTAGACATTTCATAATACATTCTGTAGCCTAAAAATGCTATGCTGCTTCTGTACGTGTTCAAAGATCACTGTTCATTATTTTGACAGCGCGAAATGTATAGAAATAACAGCTTGGTTGGATGTTTTATGTTTTTATATTTGAAAAATGTTTCAGCGAAATAAAACCTAGTTGGCTTTACTACGTACAAATATTTATTTGTTTAAAGCGTTGCCAGATTATATGATAATTTAAAATCTAGGGCCAGTTTGTTTGGATTTAAGCACAAAACTACATAATGTGTCATCCGTCCTGTGCCCACCAGTGTACTCATTTATAGCTTGGTATTAAGATGTTTGATTTTAGATGAAAAAGTGGGTTTTACTTTTGCTAGACCTTTTTTATTCTTTGAGTATTTCTTTGTTATCATCTGAAAATTAGAAGAAATATTCTTTGTATAGCTATGGATACTCGAACTGGCCATATGTGAACATTTTCTATCATTATGAAGGCATTAAAACGCGTTTGAATATCTTGGTACACTTGCAAGAAAATCTCGCAGTGATGTCAACCAGCATTCATTAAATGTATTAAGAGATAATAAAAAATTATCTGGTTGCCCATATCTTATATGTTACTATTTTCATAGGAGGTGAAGTTTTAAAATTTCAGTACTTAATAATTGTCAACTAATGACCAGACCCGTCCTTTCACGTTCTTTCTGCTTCAAGGTGATAATTAACCTTCTTTCTTTCTTTACGATGAACAACGTAAGTTTGTCTATTGTATTAGATAATAAAAAGAAGCTATCTAGCAAAACTTCGAAGCTTCAAAGATAAAGATAACAATAACATTTATATCAAAGGCTGTTTAAGTAAAGTTTGCTTTGAAGTTTAACAGAACAAAAAGGTAAGTATTGTAATAATATTAACGCGCGAATGTAAAGTGAACAGTGCATTCAATCAAAGATTTCTGAATGTATTGTTTTCCTTAACTATTGTTCAAAATGTTTGTCAAGGATACATAAAAGCAATAAAGACTGTAAAAAATAAAAAACATTATCAGCTCGGAGTTCAAGAATGTTTATAGATACAGACTGTTCTACAACACTTAATGAACAATAAACAAATAAACCGGTACATAAGTTAATACTAGAATGCTCTGAACCTGTTCAACAGAACAAATTCTGCCAGTTACTTTGTATGCACATCTAAGTTGAAAATATTTTGGATATTTTTTTCGTATTAAAAGCTAGAAACAGCAGTGTTACATAAATAAAGAAAAAAAAGGTACATTTAATGTTTTTTTTGCATGTAGATAACTGTCATGGTTCAAACTCGGAGTAAGAACATCGGCATTAAAACCCCCTTCAGTAACAATTATAATATGAAAAAACAATGTACAGGAATGACATTATTACAACACACAATTTAGAAGACACTTAACGCAACTGAATGCAAATATTTTAAACTGTTTATTGAAGGTAGATAAAGAAAGTTTGAAACTTTCCTCGTTGTCCAAACTTTCATACTCCAGCTGCAGGAAAATATTAAACTTTTCATATCTTTATAAACTGAAAATTTGTAAGTTGGTTGCATATCATGATTTTAGGTTTTATCGCCCCCCAGTGGCACAGCGATACGTCTACGGACTTACAACGCTAGAAACCGAGTTTCGATACTCGTGGTGGGTAGAGCACAGATAGCCCATTGTCTAGATTTGTGCTTAACTACAAACAAAGAGATAATTTAGATTTTATCCAATATCTTTTCCAGCAACTTCGAAGAAAAATAGACACACATCTCATACAATCTTTGTAAATTAATAACTTTTATATAATTAACAATAAACATATAACATTATTTATTTTCGAAGTTAGAGCAAAGGAAAGGCAATTTTCTTTTTAAAAATGAATAAAATTCTTATCTTAACACTGTGTACATGGATACATTTAATAAACTATCTTATCTAAGTATCAATTATTTCTTTCTGACAAAGTACAATTAGCAACATACGAGTAATACTTTTATGTAAATAATATCCAAATTCTAAAAAAATCTGTAATAAACTGAGATGACGCCACATTTACAGATATATTAGGGCGTAACTGTGTTAGGATATTTTTCTCTCACTATAACGACGATACGTTAACTTCGCTTACTATTTCAAAGTTATTTCTGAAGAATAATTGAAGTCAAAGCTCTGCACAAAGGAGTAAGGAAAACCAAACTGGTCCCTTACAGAATATGTAATATATATTGAAATCACATCTGGTAATTTTATAGTAGATTATTATGAAGGAATGAATAATAACAAATAGAATTTAAATGGAAACAATAAAATACAGGGTTAAAAACGAAAGAAAATTGAAGTTTTGCTGAGTTAGTTCAGAATCATAGCTATATTAACTCAACGAATCCTTACAGCTTTCTCTTCTATTTTTACCGATCCTGTATTGTAACATCTTTCGTTTTCGTTAATATCTTAACTTACAGAGTATCTCTTAAGACAAACGACAAATAGTATAGTGGAATCTTTTACTATAGACTAACACTCAAATTGGAAGAAGCATAGATAAGTGTAGGTTTTAGGTAAGATATCATGAAATGAACGTTGATTTATTGTATTTTATCAGTAACAAGCAGTTTTTGACAAAAAAGCTGTAATTTTATAAATTAAATGTCTTGGAATTGTACTGTTACTGAGAACATTGACTTTTTATCAGACCCTCAAGAGGTTTTGATTAGCCGAGATACAGATCATGTTAAGAATACAGGAAATTTCATGAAACAAATACGTAACTAATATTGAACTATGATGAACTGTATGGACAACTCTTCAAGGTTTGGGTAAAGTATTGCCTTAAATCATACAGATATAACTTACATAAATGTTTACTTTGAATTACTTCAATAGCGATGTCATTTCTTCTGTCAGTATAACGTACACTTTTGACCACATAATCCCAATGGTCAAGTGATTGTATGAGCCTTGTTTAAAAAAAAAGTACTCATATTACACAGGATAATGATTAAGAGTAAGGATTTCTCCGTATAGCAGAAGCGTTGTTAGCAAAGACTTTTTCTCTGACCAGCTGCACAAAGACAACTGTCAGTGGTTATCAAAAGTGTCCTCCAAGAATTGGTGACAGACCGGGGAAAAAGATTAGTGGACAATTTGTAAAATATAACAAACCTCAAACTATATCCTAATTGACAGATTCCTTCAGTAACGACAAGTTTCAATTATCCACACTTGTAACATGCGAAAGATGCTATAAAAATGTTATACAGACAACCAATTGGAAACTGATTTTAAATTGGAAACTCGTTTATTATAAACGTAACAGAAAACGCAGCTTCAGTGGTGCTTGAAGTCATTCATTATTATGGGTAATTAATGACTTGTTTGATATGTTATGAGTCGCGTTTCATTTCACCCTATTCTGTCTAAAAATATATGGAAAACCACATGACGGACTTGTGTGTTTTAATAATGCAAGTTTTTGGATGTAGTGTGATAATGTGGGAAACGCTTTGGGACTTATAGTTCATTTAGAAGTTCAAACAAAATACATGACGGGTTTGCGTGTTTTAATAATGCAAGCTCTTGGATGTAGTGTAATAATGTGGGAAACGGTTTGGGCTTATTGTTCATTCAGAAGTTCAAATAAAATTCATAGAAAACCACATGATGGACTTGTGTGTTTTTATAATGCAAGCTCCTGGATGTAGTGTAATAATGTGGAAAACGCTTTGGAACTTATAGTTCATTTAGAAGTTGAAATAGAATTCATAGAAAACGACATGACGGACTTGTGTGTTTTAATAATGCAAGCACCTGGATGTAGTGTAATAATGTGGAAAACGCTTTGGAACTTATAGTTCATTTAGAAGTTCAAACAAAATACATAGAAAACCACATGACGGACTTGTGTGTTTTAATAATGCAAGCTCCTGGATGTAGTGTAATAATGTGGAAAACGCTTTGGAACTTATAGTTCATTTAGAAGTTGAAATAGAATTCATAGAAAACCACATGACGGACTTGTGTGTTTTAATAATGCTAGCTCTTGGATGTAGTGTAATAATATGGGAAACGCTTTGGAACTTATAGTTCATTTAGAAGTTCAAACAAAATACATAGAAAACCACATGACGGACTTGTGTGTTTTAATAATGCAAGCTCCTGGATGTAGTGTAATAATGTGGGAAACGCTTTGGAACTTATAGTTCATTTAGAAGTTCAAACAAATACATAGAAAACCACATGACGGACTTGTGTGTTTTAATAATGCAAGCTCCTGGATGTAGTGTAATAATGTGGGAA
>NW_013665936.1:479680-486402 GCF_000517525.1 Limulus polyphemus
GCTTGTCCAAGTAGTTAGTTATGGATTGGGACGGAGCTTGTCGAAGTAGTAAGTTATGGATATGGACGGAGCTTGTCGAAGTAGTAAGTTATGGGTTGGGACTGAGCTTGTCCAAATAGTAAGTTATGGGTTGGGACGGAGCTTGTTCAAGTAGTAAGTTATGGGTTGGGACGGAGCTTGTCCAAGTAGTAAGTTATGGGTTGGGACGGAGCTTGTCCAAGTAGTAAGTTATCTCTTGGATGTAGTGTAATAATGTGGAAAACGCTTTGGGACTTATAGTTCATTTAGAAGTTCAATTGAAATTCATAGAAAACCACATGAGGGACTTGTGTGTTTTAATAATGCAAGCTCCTGGATGTAGTGTAATAATGTGGAAAACGCTTTTGGCTTATAGTTCATTTAGAAGTTCAAATAAAATTCAGCATGTACCTAAATGTTGTTGCTTTTCATGTCTACCCCATAATTCTGATTTTTCGTCTTGATGGACAATGGCTCCTTCAGTACTATTATACAACAACCCACTTGGTTCGTATTAATCGAAATTAGTTTCATAGAAAAAAAAAGAATTCAGCCATCTTTTTCGTAAGCATAATCATCATATTTCAGTCAGATTGAACATTTTTGTGGTAACAAATAAACTTAGTATACCGAAAATTGTTTAATTTCGAAGTCTAAGTTCAGGGGAGGTCCAGTTTAATCTGCACTTTGATAAACTTGTGTTATTGGGTTATAGTAGTATCGGAGAATTCCACTCCTCATCAGTAACCGTGAACACAAGTTAACCAAAGAGAGAGATATGCTAGACCTATATTACAGTGAAAAGTATCAAACATATTGTTGATGTGACTACATAGTGACTACAAAGCACGTTCACATCAACAGATGTTTGATCTTTGTGGTAAGCTTAAGTGTCGCATTCGTTACCGTAATGTTTTGGCGACAGCTACGAGCCACTTGAACACGGCACTTCCCGACGAAAGAAGTGCTGTTGAACGAGAAACTTTCTGGCATATTGTTCAGATTTTACTACGCTGAGTCCAGAAATTATTGTAGTGAAAGACTGTCCAACTCTGTATTAGATGAGGTTCTAAAGAATTAATCAGTCCATATATGTATTCCTTCATAGTACGTTAAGTATGAGAGTTTTGTATATATAAATAGGTTTGGGTTAAACATGTCATGCAATATTGGAAGAAAAACATGAGTAGTTTAAACTATTGCTTAAACAATTAAATATCCGATAGTTACAGTTGAGACATATTTATGTGTGAAGGATGTATTTGGTCATGGAAGGGATTTGTAGCAGAGAGTCTTTTCTCTTTTCGATTTAGAATTTCATGTACCTTTTTTTCAGAGAGTAGTTAAATATTTCGTTACCAATTCAATTTTTGTAAGAAAAATTAAATAAACATGTTCTAAAAAACCTTTTATGCTGTATATACAATGTTCAGATGTGCTTTAATTGATAAATAAACATCATAATTTTATAACTAAAACTAGAATTAAGCTTATTGCTATTATATCGTAATATTACTTTTATTGAGTTTGTATAGAATGCGATTCCTTATTTTATTTTCCGTTTCAATTCAAGGTTATTCTGGAAGCTGATTTAAGTAAAGTGGAAAAGCTTCCACAAGAAGTCAATATGTTAAGTTCTATAGCCAATGACCAATCTATATAAGAGTATAAAAAAATGCAATAATAGCGTTAGAACTCATTAATTGATTATGAATAATCATATAACTTCAAAATTTTAAACTTTTAAAAAAGGTGTAAAATTGGAGAAAGACAAACATGATTAAAAGAGTATCCCATGATTACTTTTCAGAACGTATCACACTAGCGCCATATAAAACAGAGAAATTTATATTTCATGGCTGTTAAACACTCAGAAAGAAGAAATTTAAAATGCACTGATAGTCACAGTTAACAATTGATCTTTAGTTATTTTCTAATATTGCGTTCATCTTAGGAGCACAAACTGCATGACAATTGGTTTGGTTTTTAATGTGGTTTCAGAAACACGTTATTTCAAAACACATATAACTGACTTGAGCTCTTAAAATTGTTTTTGTGTTACTTTGGTTAAGTTAAAAAAAGAGAAGTCCGTTTGGAAGTTTTAGACAAGAACACCACAAGCAACTAGAATCATATAAGATAAACTCAGTGATACGACCTTAGCCAGTATCTACACTGGTAGAATTAATAAGTAGATATTAGGTGTAAAATAAGAACAGTTAATCAATGCAAACTTTTTAATAATTAAATACTGTTCAAACTACAGAAACATTATTGTGTGTGATATAACATATTTATCCTTTAACGACCTCAACTATTTATTTGCATGGTAATTTTCATGTTAAAGCTGTTTTATTCTATTAAATGTATGCAGATTTCACAATTCACGTACAAATTGCATTGTTTTAATATTCTAAAGGAAAAAAAATTAAAAATGCTAAAATAAAAGGACAGAAAATGTTACAGAAAGTTTTAGAGCATGACATTCTTAGAAAGAATACAAAAAATAAGCTAACGTGACGTTTTAGATGCATTAATGCTAGAGTTAAACAATGCCCTCAAAATGCATCCAACGTTAATTCAAACCCTCCTTATACCTCCAATAACCAATATAGTCTCATTCACTCAAGTTATCTTTGATTCTAAACTAAACAATCAGTAAATCATTAAAGCTATTTTGCTGTGTCATACCATTCTTCATTATACAAATCTATATGTCTACGTCGCAATATTTAAAGTCACATATTAGTATCCAGAATAAATTCAGATTACACAGTATTCCAATATTAACCAAAGACAGTTTTTCCACTATAAGTATTCATAAAACATCATTTCTCAGATTAAGTTTTAACCTTTGTGGTTAAATACAAAAAACGTTAAACAAACACCAGTATGAGTAACTTTCATGTAATCTGCTACTATGTTCTGCTATCAGGTACAATTCCATCACTTCAAAATAACCAAATTTGCTACAAAATACCAATGACAGTTTGTGAAACTTACTTTATACTCCGATGATCCTTGAATACTACAACTGGATTAGAATATTTATCGACGTTTATGACTTGCAGTTAGTCTTCTCGATGAAATTTTGGTGAGAGTTCCAACCTTTCTGCACCTGCCGATGTGATCAGTATCACTTGTAGCTGATCCTCAAATCGTGGCATTTTCTCTTCTTCTGCGTCAGTTATACGCCTGTCTCATAAACTTGAAATCATTTGGTAGAACCATCGATTGTCTTGGCCTGACATCTAGTGGCGTTTGATTGAAAGAGAATTACTATTATCACTATCAGACAATTTTAGTTTTAAATATATTTTCCTGAAACAAAATGTTTCAAATGTTCAAGGACAATGTTTGAATTTAACAAAATAATTATAACTAAACATACATGATAGTGTAATAAGTCACATTTCAAGTTGTTGTTACTACTGTTTTCTGATTAACGACGCAGGTTATCAGTATAGGGCACGTACAGTATGTTGTTTTAACATCATCTCAGTTTTATAGAACTGCAAAGAAGTAACATGCTATATTAATCGTGAATACTGGTTCACCTTGTATACACTAGCTTGATTTCGGGCAAGATCACAAAATGTAGTGATCACAAGGTTGCTCAAGATTCACATTGAGCGTGATAACGTGGAAGTGTATAGCAAGACGAAGTGACTAGAGATAGCTTAGGTTCAAACATGACTTTGTTGTAAATATGTTGCATGACTTTCCGTGTTTACCAAATATTATCTTAAAGTCTGAACAACGCAATTTTCACTTCAAGTTCGTGAAATTTCCTTTTACTTATCTTATCTTGGATACTGAAAACGCGATGTTGGCTTCAATAGGTTTATGATTTGTTATTTGGATTATTAGGTGCTTTGACGATAACAGTTTATTTGTCTTTAAGCCCAGAGCTATTCAGTGGAACGTTTGCGCGATTGTCTTACATTATAAATTCTTAAGCTTTTCGCTGAACAATTGGGAGCTGGTAAATATTCAAACTAATACAACCTTTACTTGAAAAACAATTAATCTAAGCATTTATTCTGGAATATACATCACATATCGGAAGACAATGAAACACGTTGTCGTTTACGTTTTTCGGTAATATTTGCTCTACAATAACGTGATCTAGAAAGTTAGGTAAACATTAGCTCATTAGGGTAAAGGGTAAAGCTCTGCTTGTAATGTGAGGGTTTGTCAGAGAATTAGGTATATAGGTCGATCAAAGAACATAGGCTGCATAGGTTTAGATTAGTTAGAACACTGTTTCCCCTAGAAAAATATATAGTTTAGGTATTTAAAAAAACCCATAGGGTTTGCAACTTTGTTGTTCATAATGCGTGTAACTCATAAGCGTTGTGAAAAACTAAGAGATAGTCCAAACCATATCTACCAAAAGTGAAAAAACCTCCTCTAGATATATATATATATATATAAGCTATAGAAATAAAACACAGTAAATATCTCTATTCCTATCCTGACAGTCTTGCAAAATTGAGCTTTTAAAACATTCTCTCCCTTAATTAAACAAAATAACATGTGTGACCTCTAGAAGAACTCCTTAGACCTAGAAAAAAATCCAGTTAGTTACTTTTCCTGAAATTCACCGAATACAACAAGAAGCCAATTAAAATAAATAAATGAAAATGACAAATACACCTTCAGATAAGTTCCTAAAGGTAATCATACACAACTGAACAATCAACTGAGTTGAAGACAGTTACAAGAATGATTAGTCTTAAAAATGTAGGAATACTAATCAGATTTACAAAGCCTTCTTTTAGTCTTTTATTGGCTACCACAGCCCAACGTGACATGCTAGGAGACCGTTAACACTAAGAATATATATTCAGAGTTGTTTAAATGCTGTGTTCCACACTGTCCTAAAAATAAATTCAACTCACAAACATACAGCTGCCGGAACTTAGCAGAAAAGAGTAAGCAGTTAAGTGAAAAGTTTAGGCTAAATAAACATGCCATTAAATGAAAACAAGATTTTTCTAAGCTATAGTAATACAAACACAAACAAACATTTATATACCATTATAATATAAATGTTTACTTTATGAAAATCATTTCGTATATATATATATATATATTCAGTAATTGTATGTTCTTGCTGAAAACTCAAAACTTAAAACATGGGAAATGCCAGCTTATCATTTCTTTACTTTATAAGTAATGTTTTCAATTAATCAACTAGATATATCCGCTGTGAAACATTTCCCCAACCTGACATCCAGTTATCACAATAAACCTAATACTTTTAATAATAAAAGTGTAACAAGTCATAGAATGCCAGAAGAGAACAAACAGTTACCCGTGGGTAACACAAAGCTCCTATACGGAATATGATAATGAATATTAATGTTTAATCTTCAACTGAGATGCTATGAATAATTACTGATGAGTAGAGGATAGAAGAACCTTCAACTTGGAGTAGTTTATGTTACGTATAAAGTCATAAGGAACAAAAAAGATCAGCCTGAAGCGACGTTATGTTAGGAGGAAGTATTTAACGAAAGAAACGTAGGCAGCATGTCTTAATTCCCTTAATATTTTTTCTTTAGTGTTTCTCTCTGGAATAGAAACTCTATGGCGTACATATACACAATATCACAATTTGCAAGATTTGGAGGCAGCGCTTGATTCATAGTTATTATTAATCTTGTCATTAATTTTGAAAGTTGGGAAATGTTCTGGTTTACTTTTCTTATTATGGAAATCAGAACTGACTAAATAGTTCTAATTCAAATCTTCAGAATTGTAGTATTAAATTTTTCTTTTGTTTAGCAGATTTACTGGTAGAAAGATCATAACTTAATAGTGCATATAAGCAGTTATAGTTTTCGTTATCATTTGATAAAGGGAGGTATGAGGTGTATATTAGGTGAAAATAAGAAACAAAGTAGTTAGTCTTAGCATTATCCGAAATCATGGGAATATGAATTAAATTATCTGAATTAAATTAGTAATTCAAATAAGATTGATTCATATATGATAAATAATTAATGCTATGGCCCCAGCTGAGCTAAAAGCTCTTGGGTTAAGTTTTATTCTATTGTGTTTGTATAAAATTGTTGTAATCTTATGAAAATTACGTATTAAGTCATAGTTTGTTTTTATTTTTTTACATTACGTTTGCTTTAAAGAACTGGAAATGTGTGGCACTTTATTTCAAACTTACTTAACATTTGTAAAAAAATGCATTAACTTAAGATAAATTTTGAAGTTTTTCACTTATGAATCGTTTATTTAATATTTTAACGAGTGTTTAAAATACTTTGAATATATATTATTTTAAACATATTTTTTATGGTATTTGGCCGATAATTTATTTAAATTCGAAATAGAATTTCTCTCGATTTTATTAGTTTCGGAATACTTGCGTTCGGTTTATCTGAAGAGGACATGGCGACGAGATTTCATCCCAACCCATAACTTACTACCTGGACAAGCTCCGTCCCAACCCATAACTTACTACTTGGACAAGCTCCGTCCATATCCATAACTTACTACTTGGACAAGCTCCGTCCCAACCCCTTGCATTATTAAAACACACAAGTCCGTCATGTGGTTTTCTATGAATTTTATTTGAAGTGATGGACTTGTGTGTTTTAATAATGCAAGCTCCAGGATGTAGTGTAGTAATGTGGGAAACGGTTTGGGCTTATTGTTCATTCAGAAGGGTGGTTTTCTATGAA
>NW_013665936.1:487238-497978 GCF_000517525.1 Limulus polyphemus
CAACTCATAACTTACTATATGGACAAGCTCCGTCCTAACCCATAACTAACTACTTGGACAAGCTCCGTCCCAATCCATAACTAACTACTTGGACAAGCTCCGTCCCAACTCATAACTTACTATATGGACAAGCTCCGTCCTAACCCATAACTAACTACTTGGACAAGCTCCGTCCCAACCCATAACTTACTACTTGGACAAGCTCCGTCCCAACTCATAACTTACTATATGGACAAGCTCCGTCCTAACCCATAACTAACTACTTGGACAAGCTCCGTCCCAACCCATAACTTACTACTTGGACAAGTTCCCTTTAAAAATGAATTACGTTATGTTCAAATAATTAGACACAAAAGTATAAAATAACGAATTTTCATTCTTTTAGCTCATTAATTTGTCCAAATGTCTCGCCCCCCAGTGGCACAGCGGTATGTCTGCGGACTTACAACGCTAGAAACCGGGTTTCGATACCCGTGGTGGGCAGAGCACAGATAGCCCTTGTGTAGCTTTGTGCATAGTTAAAAACAAAACCAAATGTCTCAGAGTTTTTATTGTTTGTTAATCGTCCAATATGTACTTAACTCTAAAACAGATTTAATAACACGCATTATAGACCTACCGCGCTATTTCTTAACGACGAATTTCATTATAATTCGTTATAACTAATAACAAAACTATATAAAGATGCCTAAGTAATTGATGAAAGCCATATAATTTCTATTGTATTTTAAAACATGTTAATAACGACCGTTTTATAATGTTAGTTTCTTGTAGTCGCTTGTGCTGTGTGCACCACTGGGAATCGAACCCATGCTGCATGGGAAGTACATTTTGTCAGCCCTGGAAAAATCTGAAATGCTAATCCAGATATCGGTTTGTTTGTATCAGAATTTTCGCGCAAATTTACATATAGAGCCAGTTAATAACACTTTCCTCCAATTTTTGGAGTAATCTTGTTTGACGGAATAGTGGGATTTGACAGTCATTCTTTTTGACACACCCGCAGTTCTAAAAATCAGGGAATGTTTGCTTTTTTTGCGACAATTGTACGTGAACGATGAATCCTTAGTTTCACACTCTGAACACGCTAAGTCAACTAAACATTAGTTTGTGCAAATAACTGCATTCTACATACATTAAACAATTTAAACTATAAACAGCGTATCTTGAAATTGTTTATACAGTGACAGCAAGAAAGATAGAAGAAACTTCAATAGAAGTATCAAACAAATGTTTATGTTCAACGCTTTTACCTAAAGCGACAATTATAATGCAGGCAAAAATGATACATAAAAAAGATACTAAATATACATTTGAATTATAAAAAAAAGTTATTGAAAATTAAGCATAGATAAAGTGTAACGCATCATTTGTCTATTTTTTCCATCCTAGACGGCACCATAGGCCTCACATGAACTAAATGGCCAATTCAGAGATCCCGAAGTTCAGATACTGTCATTCCTAATTTGAACTACTAACCACAGCTATTAAGCAACCATACTGGTACCCCTAACCGAACAACTGTCACGGAGGGAAAATGAATACAAATGAAAGTGCAGAGTACGTTCAGCTGTATATGGCAACTCGAACATTGAGCTTTTCGTAATACAGCCAGGCATGGCACTAAACCACATTCGTCATATGATACAGACCGTCCAGGTGGTAAGGTATATTCAGATGGTGTAGACACAGATGTTTATTTTTTATTTTAGCTTTCCAAAGCACAATATTGTTTAAGTTTCTGGATAGTTTGCTGATACTGGAAAAGTGTAAAACTTATAGACTTGCTCTATTATTGCACCGTTATTCTACAATTTTATAATTAAACAAAAGTGAAAGTGGAACGCAAGCAAAAACAGTTTCTGACGTAAAGTTAAAAATTTATTTATTTTGTAGGAATAATGCTGAAAAATCTGGTAAACGTACTTGATCACGAACCATATGTAGGAGGGTTTCATGAGGGTATGTACAGTTATATTAATAACTAGCTGGACGGAAGTTATGTAAGTTCATGAAAAATTGCTTATCTTATGTGTAATTGTAAAAAAACGCAAAAACTCCCACAAAAACTGCAAAAGACAAAATACAAAACTGAAAATTTGTATGTACCCCCGCACGAACCTAACGAATCTTCCTACCAATTTTTGTGAAGATTCATCCACACCGAGCGAAGTAGTTAAATGAGCATTCAACAGACAGTACTATTATATTTATATAGATATTACACCTAGTAAATTTGGCATATTCATACAAACATTTAATATCGCATAATTATTGATCGGCACAAAATTATTATTTTTACATTCAGAACGAGTTTAAGTAAGGTAGCTCAACAATCATACTATAATTAATTATTACTTAAATATTATAAGTTTAAATCCAAAAGGCTTTAAACTACATTTGTTATTAAGTAGTCTAAGTTGTGACTTGTCCGAGTGTAATCTACTGTCACTGTCATCACCACCCACTGCCAAATCTTGCGGCTATATTTTTTACCAATGAACAGTGGGATTGACCGTGACATTATAACGCCTCCACGGCTGAAAGGGCTAGCATGTTTGGTGTGATGGGGATTCGAACCCGCGACCCTCAGATTGCGAATCGAGTGCCCTAACCACCTGGCCATGCCGGGCCATTACTTAAAATAAAAACAAAAATTATTCATACATTGGCAAATCACTGTACTTATGTTAGTCTGAGCCAAAGTAGGGATATTTAAAAAATTTAAATAACTTAGTTTTTGTAGTTTTGACTTTCTTGTTTCAGTACTTTTTGCAGCATTAAAAGTTGCTATTTTACTCTATTTAGCTAGGTTACGACTATAGTGATTATTACATGTCTTTAGAAATTAATGTTTTTTTAAATTATATTTGTTTGCTTCCTTTTTATTAGCTATATTTTTGTGCAACAAATATATTTTCTGGATGCTTGTCTGGAAAACTCACTTTCTTACTTATCTATATTGAAATTCGTTGAAATAGTGAAATTTTTGATTCACTCCATAAATAAATATATAGCGATATAAGCGCCTTATAAGTACGGTAAGCTTTAGTTTTGCTCAACCAATACTGTGAAATAGTCGTTATTAATATTCAGATATTTTAAAGGTGGTTTTAAACGGGAGATTTTTATGGCCGCCATTTTGTTTCATCACGATACCTACTATTAACAATACTAATCTCTTAAGGGAAACTTGTCGTCATTATAAAACTGTTTCACCCCATTTCTAGTAGCGGATTTAGAGATGCGCTAAATTTAATGTAGTAGGCCTAATGGTGACTGTATTTCCGGTTATATATCGGGTTAATTTAAGGTTTTTGTGTTGTTTTTTTTTTACACAATTATCACTTCTTTTACTTCTACAGAAATAACAGTTATGTTGTGGCGCTCGTGGTTGTAAACGTTTTCGACGAAGATTTTGAAACTACTAACTTCTCACATTCGATATATGCTAATAAGCTTTTCCAAACTTCAACACTTCTGACCTTCAAACAATGTCCATTTTGAATTAAGCAAGTCTCATCACGTTTACCCATACAAAAGCATTTGTGATTTTTTGACAAAAAAAAAGTGAAGCAAACCTTATCAGACTAGAAAATATGGAGAGGAACATACATTAAAGCACCGATACACATTTCTTTAAGAGTTCGTACAGTATCTAAAGAGAACATATTTTCCTTTCAGAAAGAAACAGAATATTGCCAGCAGTTGGTTCGATGAAACAAAATGTATTTGAATGTATGGCATTTGTGTAGTTACTTCTCGTAACTCATGTATTTAAGAACAGACAACTATGAGTTGCTTACTATGGTAACTCTATATCCACAATTTTTAATTTCTCTATTATAATCAAGTTAAGTGAAAATTACTGCTTTTTTTTTCACAAATTCTCTGTCATTCACTTACACTTCAGCTTTTCCTCCAGGCAGTATATTAAGTCACATTATGTTCTTGTATGAGATTTAACAACATAAATCGTATGATAACTTGTGAAAATGCCACTCTAAAGTATCATAAGTAAACATAGAATAAAATGATGTGGATGTGTTTCAAAGCTTAGTACTATGATGCTTTAGCTGCAACAACGTGGGTCAGGTGAAAATAACTAAATGCTTAATTCAAAATCAGTTACTCGTGTTGTGAAAACATAAATAGAATGTTGTTAATCTGAAATATATTTGAAAAAAAAACATTTAGTTTAGTTAATCATTTCAATGCTTCGGATAGATATAATTACATATAAGGCATTCCATTTAAGTATTATTTCATTAATGCATAACCCATAAAGCCTCAATAATTTCTTAATATAGAGATGGTAACTTTTGTTGTAATGCAGGCGAACAGATCAAAGAAAATTTGAAAACAGTCCTTCAAAGCTGAGTTAACAAGACGTAACGATTTACTAGAGAAACCAGGATGAGTTGAATAATTCAAATGCAATAAGGTAACGAAGAAACTGAAAAACGTGCGAGTATATGTGTTCGCGCGGCCTTTGATATTCAGAATATACAAACAGAATGTGCACAGCTATGTTATGAAAATGGACTTTTAATATTAGGTTGTACATGAAGTCGCTATATCCACTTGAGTTGGCAGGAGATGATTGTGCATTACTTGACTTCTATGACAAATTTACAAAAAAATCACCCGTTTGTTATTTGATCGTGGTCAAAAGTATTGATAAACGAGGATACTCAACTCATAAATCAGTGTATTCTAATATTTATAAAATATCTGGATTATGTGTTAATCTTAAAGAAGGTAATTATATAAACATTTAAGAATTAAAAAAAAAAGTCAGCGAAAATAGATTATAAAGTTATAAATGCATTATACTGTATTACGTGTGGAGGATGTCCAGAGAATTAATTCGGAGTAAGGAAATAGTATCACAGTACATAAAGTAAATGATTGGAATCAAGACAAATCCTATTATCGATATAGTTTGACATTTGTGCAAAAGAAAAGAAACCCAAATTAAGAACGGGCAGTATTTTAGTACGAAAATAAAAAGGTTTTTAATTTAATTATTTAAGCATTAATTTAATGTTTTCAAAAAACACTAGTCATCTTTTCATTTGTTCATAAATACGAAATTGTGTGAAAGTAAGACTATCCTGCATCGGGGAACGTTTGTATATATCATACAATGATAATGTAATGCCAACTACCTGCTGTAATATATAAGAATACAATGCCTCCTTATTCTAATATAGTATTACTCAAAATTTCAGCTATTGCGAGTTTGTGTATTTTCATGTATAATACGTGGTCAAGGAAGTCGTCAAGTTCCATTTTTTTCTGGCTTCCTTTTGTTTTTTGAGGGGAGCAACTAAGGTAGCAACTTAGTTTATTCACACTTTCGCTAGTAGTTCGGTTGAAGCAACCGAGTTCGTGACCCCAAATTGACCTTCATAGTTTCCATACTATAACTTGTATATTTTGTGTATTTTCACGAAATTTCGCAAGTTTTAAATAAGCATTAAAAGTCTCTTACAGAAGGAAAAAATATCAGAATTTTAAATAAAATATTTTTACTAAAAAATTCTCCGTGAATATATGGAGTCAAAATGTTGATTGCTCAGAGTTTTAGTTTAGTTTTTAATTTCGAGCATTTAACCATTTTGTGCAGCGTATATGTATTAGGCAAAGAAAATACAAGTAACACAAAAACTAAACTTATCTATCAAAATAACTTATATTGAAGGCTCCATTATGTAATATCGTATTACTCCTATTTTGTATTTCTGTTTTCATCTCAAATAGTCACAGCCCTGTCTCAGAGGTAAGTGTGAGGGTTGTCACGCTAAAAACTGAAACTATACGACGTATTTATCGCATATGGTTATATTCTGCAGTAATTTCATAGTTTAAACATTTATATAGAGATACGATGCTTATCGCACAAATGAATAAATAGTTTGGGCTTAGGTTAGGGTTGAGCATAATCCAGTGGTTAAAGTGCTGGACTACGGATAAAACAACAATAAAAGTATATAAAACACAATTGCGTTCTGAACTTTGAAGCCGTATGTGTGTGTAATAAAGGTGACAGCTACATCCCAATAATCAGTCACATAAGAGTCTGTTTGCTATTGAATGGCTGATTTTTCTACTCTATCAGTTCAAACTTAGTGACGACTGTGCTATAAACAAACTTACTGTGCAAATATTTTAGTAGAGATTCTTTCTGACCTTAGGTGTCTTGAAAAAATATATTTATTATTTTTCTGTAATTCGAAGAATATTTCGCTCCTAATCTACAATATATATATGCATTACTGCAAGTGAGGTAAAGGGATATAAAAGTCAAATACTATGGGAATACCACACACATTTATCGTGTGAAATGAGCAGCATAAGGGTATATTCCGAGTAAATCATAGTTTATACTGTGGTTGGATTGCCATTCAAGTAAGCAGAAAGTACCACATCGGTATAAAGCTTGTAAAAGTTATGACTCTCAGAGCTATACAAATCAAGTTTTTGGGTTGTCATAGATATTCCGTGGGAAATATTGCGGGAACACTTTACGTTTCGGTAGGGGCGATATGCAAGACTCAGAAAAGGGTATGTGAAACTGGCACTTTCAATAATAGAGGTGATTGAAGTATAAAACCGAAACTCTCCAGAAGTGATTTTGACTATTTCAGGGTACAATCTTTATAAGATAGACGAAGGTCGAGTATGATTCTTGCCAACCACTTTGCTGTAAATACAGGTGTGAATGTTACCTCGAGAACATTTTAATGGACGTTTGGTTAACCGTAAACATTGCTAAGAGGTAACCAAACCAAAAGATTGAAATTAGCATCAGATCATAAACAGAGGATGAGAAAAGCTTGAAACATGTTCACTTTAAATATGAATCCAAGTTCAAATTGTTGAACAACAACAATGACAATTTGTTCAACGGTGGAGAGGAAAACATTATCATAGACAAAGTACAATATCTAAAGTGAAGCAACTTGTTAACAGTTATATAGAATGTGATCCATCATAGCTTATTAACAGTTATATAGAATCTGGTCCATCCTAACTTGTTAACAGTTATATAGAATCGGATCCATCGTGGCTTATTAACAGTTACATAGAATCGGATCCATCGTGGCTTATTAACAGTTATATAGAATGTGATCCATCCTAACTTGTTAACAGTTATATAGAATGTGATCCATCCTAACTTGTTAACAGTTATATAGAATCGGATCCATCGTGGCTTATTAACAGTTATATAGAATCGGATCCATCCTAACTTGTTAACAGTTATATAGAATGTGATCCATCCTAACTTGTTAACAGTTATATAGAATCTGGTCCATCCTAGCTTGTTAACAGTTATATAGAATGTGATCCATCCTAACTTGTTAACAGTTATATAGAATCTGGTCCATCCTAGCTTGTTAACAGTTATATAGAATGTGATCCATCCTAACTTGTTAACAGTTATATAGAATCTGGTCCATCCTAGCTTGTTAACAGTTATATAGAATCTGATCCATCATGGCTTGTTAACAGTTATATAGAATTTGGTCCATCCTAACTTGTTAACAGTTATATAGAATGTGATCCATCATAGTTTATTAACACTTATATAGAATCTGGTCCATCATGGCTTGTTAACAGTTAAATAGAATGTGATCCATCATGGCTTGTTAACAGTTATATAGAATCGGATCCATCATGGCTTGTTAACAGTTATATAGATTGTGATCCATCATGGCTTGTTAACAGTTATATAGAATCTGGTCCATCCTAGCTTGTTAACAGTTATATAGAATCTGATCCATCCTAGCTTGTTAACAGTTATATAGAATGTGATCCATCATGGCTTGTTAACAGTTATATAGAATCTGGTCCATCCTAACTTGTTAACAGTTATATAGAATATGATCCATCATGGCTTGTTAACAGTTATATAGAATCTTGTCCATCCTAACTTGTTAGCAGTTATATAGAATCTGATCCATTATGGCTTCTTAACAGTTATATAGAATGTTATCCATCATGGCATTCCCTCAGGAACACGACTCATAGGATAGGAATTCAGCAAGACAGTACTTCCAAGCATGAATATAATTTAGTGAAACGAAATCTTGACGGTAGAGGCCGATTGAACGCTGACAATCATGGCTTGACATACAGAGAGTTCTGTGACTGAAACACCAACCATAACAATTTGAATGTATTTTGTGGAGTATTTGTTTGTTTGTAATTAAGCACAAAGCTACACAATGAGTATCTGTGCTCTGCCCACCACGGGTATCGAAACTCGGTTTCTAGCATTGTACATCCGCAGATATTCCGCTGTGCTACTGGGGGGGGGGGGGTTGTGGAGTAATCAAGACGTTTGAAACAATAATTCTCAATCGTATATTGATAATATGTTTAGTAGCATAAAGTGTAATACTAAATGTAAAGCAAAAGCCTCGCATACAAAATACTAGCTTAAATTGTAGAAGTTATTTTTAGTTTGTATTTTCAGTGATACTTCTTTGTATTCACCATTTAGTTGCAATTATTGATTGATTGTTACTCCTCAATGTGTATCACTAGTTGTGTGTTTCCATAATTATTTCCGTGACAGTGTGTGATATGTTTACAAATAACATGAGCATATACAAGGTAAATGATAACAATCTTAGTAAACCTATGCTTCCAGTGAAATATTCCAAATTTGACAAATATGATAAAATTAAGTTTCATTGATTACATTTTAGCACCAAAACTTACAACACATTTTGAAAATTAATAGCGTTACCAAAACCATCGTCCTTTTGAAAGACTGGTGTAATAATTACATTTAAAGTAGGTGATATACGTTTCCAGTTATCTTTTTATAAGGAATATGTGAGTCACTAAATGTGACAAAATTAAATCTACAAAGTGTTTTGATGAAAATCAACTAGGTGCAATTTTCACTCTTATAAAAACGTATTAGTTCATTTTTCTAAGTATGCTACTATTCACTTGAAATTCTGAGAAAATTTGAGCTTTATTTCTTATCTCGTTTTGTAAAGGCTCTCAATCGAATTTAGTTCAATTCATTCATTGAACATGTTAAAAATGAAAAACAATGCATTATCATTCTCTAGTTATGGGGCCGGATTCTTTACAGTAGGTGTCTGTGACTTGTTGGCAATAAATTCGAACAATAAACGGACAGCACACAATCCACTTGTTTTAAAATAATATATTCAAAACAAGTCAAACGTATGTACAAGAAAAATTCGGTACAATATTGGTTATCAAAATTGTATCTAAAGTTTTAAAGAATTCTCTTTTGTTGCCACACAAGCGGGTTCAATTACTTTAGAACACCCTCTGACAAGACAAATTATTCTCCTTATCTCTGTTAAACTATGAAACTCACTTTAAAATATCGTTCTTTACTCTATTAACTTTAAATCTATTCTGGATCAACTAAACCATAAAGCCTTAATGGCCAGTTTTGATGTAGTCTCTCTTTTCACTGAAGTCCCAACTACTGAAGTCTGTAATATAGCTTTAGAACTTTATATCCAAGACCCCAACCCATTAATACACATCCACAGCAACCAACTAGCAACTCCTCTAGAATTCACTACCACCAAAACCAACTTCATGTTCAACAACCCAAATTACATACAAATAAATGGCTTAAGTATGGGCAATCATGTGTCACCAGTTCTAGCCAACATTTTCATGACACAGATTGAATCTCAAGCGATCAATTCAGCCTTACACCCACCACTATACTGGTACACATATGTTGACGATACATTTGCTGGATTTACGTCTACAGAACACACACTTAGTTTTTTCAACCACACTAACTCCATACACCCCAACATTAAGTTCTCCTGTGAATACGAAAAAGCTAAGCAAATAACATTTCTCAACCTCAAGATCACAAGAATCAATACACAGTTCAGAACAGAAATCCACAGAAAAATCACCCATACTAGACTATACATTCCAAGGGACTCAGCACATGAAACAAAATAAAAACTCAACATATTAAAAAAACAAATAAACACAGCCACAAAACTATGCTTACCACATACAATTAACGAGGAAATCAAACAATTAAAACAACACTTCCTCAACGTCAATAAATTCCATCAAAAACCGTCGAAAAAATCATACACACATACCTAGGCCAACAACACAATCAACAGGAAACAAACAATAATAAATTCAATGAAACAACTGACTATAAAATCATGCAATGTTGCATACAGTATATTCCCGATATTAGCAATAAAATAATCAACATTTGGAAAAACTTACAACAAAACATAAAATTCCAATAAACACTAAATTCATTCAAAAACCTGGCACTAAACTAAAATCTATACCATCTAAAAACTACACTGACAGATTCAATGAACACAGCGAAACACCTTCCCACGTTTTTGAACACTGCAAATAATAAAAAAACACAACATAAGCATAGAAAATACCAACATATTAAGTAAAGAAACAAAGGCAAACAAACTCAAAATCAAAGAAGCCCTACTTATACAAGGATTCAAACCAAAATTGAACCAACATAAAGGAACAACTTTATACCTATATTAATTAATCACCTAACATCTAACTACTACGATGACGAGGAACCCACTTTGAGACTAATAATGGCTGGAGACGGCTTGAATGGGTAATGAAGAAAAACTTTAATATAAGTTTAACATAACAGCAAATGTACAACGTTTCGACAAGGTTTTGTCATCATCAGGTACATTCAAGCCGTCTCCA
>NW_013665936.1:497988-505272 GCF_000517525.1 Limulus polyphemus
AACACTATTAAACACTGTAAGATAAATTTTAAATATATTATTAACACTATTAAACACTGTAAGATAAATTTTAAATATATTATTAACACTATTAAACACTGTAAGATAAATTTTAAATATATTATTAACACTATTAAACACTGTAAGATAAATTTTACCACTTACCTTAAAATACTAAAGTACTTAAAGTACCATAATAGACATAATTCTGTAAAATATCTTGGTAAACGTTTTATATGGGTTGTGATAAGTTTACAGTCTTACAACGTTAAGATCCGGGGATCGAATCCCTATGGCAAACAGAGCGCAAGTAACTCAATGTGGCTTTGTACTGAAAAAAATAAACTCAAAGTGGTTGTTTGTGCTTTAAAAATCTGTAAGGAATTTATTTTAGAAATAAATCAACTTAAGTAGTTGTTAAAATCTTCTTATTTTAAGAATTCTCTATAAATAAACTTTCGTAAAACATATGTAATAATTACTCAATAACATAAAATTCCATATTTTCCACAATTTCATTTTTATACTCTATGTTAGAAAGACAGGGAATATCAATATTACTTCTGATAAGTAAGCTACTTACGTATATTAGAACTGAAAATCAACCAGGTTACGAAAATATGTATGCCGTTCTTACGCTTTTACTAAAAATGACAAAAACACATTGTTTCATCAATTACGTACCCTAGCTGTTAGCGATATTTTCAGCCAACATAGGAGCTTTAACAATTAACAATGCAAACTAATATTTATAATACAAATATTTATAATATAATGAAAACAATAAACGTAGACATTAAACACCATAAACAATACTGATAATGAATGAAACATTATAGAAACAACAAAGGGTAACTTATTACTACGTTATCTAGTTATTTTGATATAGGATATACCCTCTTTTCTTTTGGCGTGTTGACGTTCAGTAATTATTCAACTTGATTTTTGTAACTTATTCACAGTTTCAGCCGCCAAGTAATTTATATGGTTTACTTTCTATCTTTCAAGACTTTTTACTTGAAGTAAATTACAATATTCATATCATTATTTTCTAACTCCGCCAGTTATCAGGCTAGTTTCAGCAACGTTTAGAATGTATTTAATTAATAAGCTATCTCCAGTTCCTAAGGTATCATTATATTACGGCGTCTAAGATATAGTATCATCATAAATCATTTGAAATACAACATTTATTGGTATTTTCGTACTTATTAACTTCTGGTCATTATAACCAAAATATGGACTTTCTCGCAAAATATAATATTTCATTATGTGCAACAAAAGAATCTAAGTACAACACCAGCAATAAAGTTTCTTGCAAATCGACAGAACGTACTATTTGTATTTTCTTATGAAGAAAACCATAAGCATTACTAATAAGTTTAGTTTAGCACTCTACTTGAAAGTTTTAAACTAGTTTTTCTAATTGATTCTTATACTTTAATTTTGTTAGGTTCCATTTTTCCTGACTTTAACTGTTTTCGGTTATTAGTTCACGTAACGTACTACTATCGTGATAAAATTTAATAAATTACATTAAAGTAATTTTTACTTTAATTGGAGTAACTTTTATTATCATTCTCAAGAGTTCCTACGAATAATTGCTCATAAAATATGGATTGGATTAGCTACCATGTAATTTAGGATATTATTGTTAAAAATTCTGCAACAACTTGTAGAGACTGCTTTTATCTGCTTTAATTTTAATTTCTACTAATTATGTTCTCTTTCATCTTCCATATAAAAATGAAAAATCTGCATAAATTAGTAAGATTATAGAACAAGTGACGTCACTTTCATCCACGCGTTTTTTAGTTTAGTTTGTTTGTTAGTAAACACAAAGCCAAACAATGGGTTTATCTGTGCTTTGTCCATCTCGAATATCGAAAACCGATTTTTAGCGTTATAAGCCCTCAGACTTAGCATTTAGCCACTGGGGAGTAAATTTACACAATGGACTACCCGTACTTCGTCTACAGTGAGAAACTGAACACCGAAATGTTGTTGTTGTAAGTCTGTAAATTTACCTCTGTCCGACCGAGGGATTTTAGTTTTTTGTCTTCTTTAAACAAGTGGCTTGATTGTCACCATGTATCAATAATGTGCCTTGTCGCATTAAATATGAGACATGATTCTCACTGGTAATTTTTAATCAGTTACAATTCGAAGATGGAACAGGTTGTCGAAATTAACTTTATGCGATATTTGGAGTGAGCATCAACAGACGTGGGCGTCTTTAATCCACAAACAGTTGCACTTTTTCTTATAGTGAAACAGAAATACAAAAACATATTGGCGCTAACACTGATGCTAGGTTTTTATTAACCTCAAACACGTGTGTGGGACGAACAATTGTTTTGATTGCCACACTGATGCTAGGTTTTTATTAACCTCAAACACGTGTGTGCTACACTGATACTAGGTTTTTATTAACCTCAAACACGTGTGTGGGACGAACAATTGTTTTGATTGCCACACTGATGCTAGGTTTTTATTAACCTCAAACACGTGTTTGGGACGAACAATTGTTTTGATTGCCACACTGATGCTAGGTTTTATTAACCTCAAACATGTGTATGGGACGAACAATTGTTTTGATTGCCACAATTCAAAAACTCGTTACAACAAATATGGAGCATGTTTCGTTTTTCACTAAATGAAAGAAAGATTCAGGTGCATTCAATTCTTATATAAATGTCATTTGACCAGGGCAATAGCTATTAACTGTGGCAGGGCTTCACGACATTTAAACCTACACTTCTAGCTAAGCTTCTGTCCAATCAGAATCCAAATGATCAAACAACTTTTAATATTGTCTTTTTGTTATGTATGATCAAATTCTTGGCCCTTTTGGCTGTCATGTCTTACACAGGACTTACCATAAAGTTTCACACACATTACTTCTGCTGCTTATCCACACATATTCTCTTATGGAGAAACCCATCTTGTCAGAGAAGTGATCCACGATTCATCGTCCCAGATGCTGGCTGAGCCTTCAGCCGTTCCCGCGCCAGTACCAAAGATAGCAACATCTTTAGATCTACCCTTGGCCGAATCACCTGTTTTAATACTGCATTCTACGTAGCTCTTTTCCATTCTATGAGCTCTCCCAGTCTTATTACATTTATGCAAAATAAAAAAAATACTTTATCCTTTTTCATTAACAGCTTATTAGTTACCGTTTTTAATTTTAAGCACAAATGAAAAACGTTAATCTGCTGTACTAGTACTTGTACTATTACAATTTTGTCTTGTATCAGCAGTAACGCAATACCGATACCCGAAGTGTGAAAAATTATCGATGTTGCTCTTCTCATTGTACGTGGAATGTATTATGATTTAATATAATTTTATTGGTAGCTGACAGGAATTATCTTAAGTGGTAAAAATATACTTTAGCCTTCGACACAACAATGTGTAGGCTATCATATTGCAAATACAGCTATTTGTGAACTATTAAACAATATTGAACTTTGCCTTCTTCTTCTTAATAACACTAATCAGTATGTAAAATTACCCTTCCTCTAGATAACCTATTGGTCATCATCTTTAAAACTCAAGTGTCTTGAGCTCTATCGATTAGCATGTGGCATTACTTTTCTCGTCATTATTAATATTGGTTATCAGTATTGCTGCGTATGTTTCCTTATACTTTTTTGTATTGATTTCTTGTTTATTAATTTTGGTCGATGTTAATTTTAGAGTTCCTTAATGCGTGCATTGTGATTGTTGTTTACTGCATATCTGTTGTACCTCTGAGTTGCTGTGGAAAGGTAATTTGCATCATGAAGTTGTAACTAGTGTCATTTTTACGGGATTTCTGTGTAGGATGCATATTCGTGAATGTTAAATGACATCTTACTTTGTATTAATTGACCATTGTTGAAAGGTATTTTTGAAATGTGAAGTTATGACTTGGATCAATATTAAGGGTTGTGTTTCAGTTTTGTATATGTGTGGTGTTGTGTAAGTATTTGACAGGGACGATAGTCACTTACATCAGTTTCTAGCCAATGCGCGAGTTTGTTTTACTATATATTAAGGTTTAAATTTAGGGGTGGCCAAAAAGACTTGAAAACAGGGGAAATATGTAGCGTTTATAACTCAGCCAAGTGTTTTTCACCTTCTTTAGTTAGTGAAAGTAACATTTCAAATTCACCAAGAATTTTTAAAGTTTCTCAACATACACGTCTCTAGCCAGGTGTGTAGTTTTAACAAGTGAAAATTAGTCAGTGGGTGTGGATAAATTCCTTTTATTCTAAAAGTAATCTATTTTTTGGGTCATTCTCCCTTTAATATCATGCTCACCTTCTCTTGAGGAATGTTGCTGTAAAGTAGAATACACTGTGCAAAGGGAAAGCGATCATTTCCACTGATAGGTAAGGTGATGCAAACTCCTTTATTGCCATATGGGAATGTTCATCAGTGGTGTAGGTAATATATGTGCACTGAGAGGTATAATATTATAGAACCTTCTACATAAAGCTTTACTCACTTACTCTGGAACTGTATTACAGATTTATAGATTGTTCTGTTAGTTACCCTCTGAACTGGTCCACGGTCAGAATCTTTAAATGTGCTGACTTTAATTATGCATACTTGTCCCTTTCCTTGATCTGAATAAATAAAGATTGATCTTCACATTGTTATACAGGGTTCTATATCTTTCTTCAAATTCAGTCAAAGTCATAATTTAGATTTACTCCGCAATGCACTTCCCGAACAAGTCAACTGTTATCTGCGGAATCTTTCTTAGGGAAATTCCACAACGAGTTCATGTAAAACGTAAAAACCACACACTATCACTACATACTCAGTTCCACAGAAACACACAATAATTTAGAACCTTAACTACATGTTGATAGTGTGTTCCATAGTGAAAACAACTCACAGTATTCCACTCATTTGTTACCTCGTGATCCATCCATAGTTTGTCCATATTGTAACCCATCCAAAGTATGGACACTTTTTGTACCGTCCGTAGCGTATCCAAACTAACTAGTCCACTATATGTCCAGTCAACACTTTTACCACATATACAAACTTATACAATTACAATTTCAGTCGAAACTTTCATTTGCCTTGTATTAACGTCTTTACAATTTCCCGTCATTGTTAATCGAGCCCGTGCTTCTTTCAGGTATGGTAACTCATATGTGTGTTTAGATAAGACAGTTAACAATTAAACACAATATTCAAGAATATGGTGTCATCTAAACAGAATGTATGAGACATTACTTGTGTCACTTAGCAATTATATGCCAGAAGAAAGGGCAGGTTTAAAAACAAGCCCTCTTTAAATCCTGAGTTTTTAAACTTTTAAACATCCAATTCGATATGAAAATTCCAAATTACTTTGAAATATTTACATGTAGTCTATAGAACTTGGTTGATCAGTATAGATTTGGAAGTTAATTTTTTTAAATTTTTTTCTCTTTGTCTTATAATGTTTCATCTACTCCTATAAAATTATCCAACATTAATAATCAGTCAGAAAGCACATATGTTGATAACTGGAAATGTCTAGTCGAAAGTGAGGCAGTCGTATATTATTGGATATTGCTCAAATATAGTTTACAGTTTTGATAGACCTCATAGATAATACATTTTGCGTTTAGTACTGCTAAAAAAAAATAATAAACTGTTGTTGTGAGTATTGTCGTTCGACCTATTATTATTATCATTAACAATATGTTCGCTAACGTATAGAACAGTTGAGTTACTTAACACTAAAAGCGACTATTTTTTGCTGGATGATTTCCACTTCTTTGGTGTTCTTTTACCAGGGACGCCACGTTACAACATGTCAGTTTTATTTACATTGTCTAATATCGATTTATGAGAAACAAATTATTTAATTAAAATGCTCACTTCTTGAGTTTCTCCCCATTCAGCGAGCTGAAACAGCATTCTTACAGTAGTCTAAAACTTAATAACACAAGATATTAAAGTAAATCTAATTCTAATTTAGTGAGCTTCAATAAACACTGGTTTGAAAACAATTGTTGTTGTTGGTTCAGCGCATTGGGAATCGAAAATTGCTTTTAGCGTTTTAAGTCCAAGAACGCAGCTGATCCACCGGGAAACTTGAAAAGAAAGGCTATTAGCAAAACGTGATCTTCGTTTAGTTGGAGAAAAATAAAAATAAGATTGTAGAGTTAAGTAAATTATTCCTGAAATCAAAAGTGAAAGAAATTAGGAATTTTATCCATAATTTTATGTAAACAGATTTTGGAAACATTAGGTAAATATACAAACCAAGATTTTACATATGTGATTAACTAATGAGAAATTAAATTATAAATTAATAAAACGTCATATATGTTTTTTATTTATCAAGATATTCAAAGTAGTATGTCATTTTCTGATTTGTACTTTAACAAAGTCGTAGGATCCCTTAGTATAATATATAACAGAAACTTAATTTGGAATATTAGAACGAAAGAATATAATAGGACTCACTACATCCTTTAAAGAAAACAAATCCCTAAAGCATCCTCTTCACAGCATTAGGTTGAGTGCTACACGATTCGGACTATTTGAAGAAACAAATCACACTGTGTACACAATATAAATGCGAATACTCTGTGTTTTGCTCTTTTAAAATAAAGTGTGTTCCTATCCATAATATTTGCATACTGATTCCACGTGACACACATGTTTTTCTAGTGTTTCACAGTGTTTTCTATGTGCTTTTTTCGTAAGGTCTACCTGAAAGGTTTGTTTAGGAATATAAAAGACAGAAAAGTAGGGCCAAGTAAGAATAAGACTATGAAACAAGCCTGAGATGGAGTATTTCTGTGCAAGTTTACGATTTTCCCACACCCAACGTACAAGGATGTCGCTAACTACATGCAGTACATCTGAACGTAATTGTAAAGAAAATTACCGGGCTAAAAATATATTCTATATTAGTTACGAGAGGGTAAAATGTTATGGACTCAAGTGTTATTGAGATTCAAGAATAGTAATTGCCTATGATATTATACCAGTTTCAAGAAATAAAACGTATCTGAACGGCTATAAAATAAATCATTTCTTCTTTAACCACTTTCTCTCGGAACTCCTGTTTCTAGGAATTATTATCTCCACTTCGCGATGTTTGACATCCTCGATTTTCGTATTTTAACCGAAGCTTCCAGGGCTTCTTTTTAGTAGCTCAGTTGCTCTTCTGTATTGTTTATTGATAATTACAGCAGTATAACATCATAACATGGAGATAGAGGTTTGGAGTTGGAATCTAAACTTGGACTGCTTGTTTTGTTTTGAATTTCTCGCTAAAGC
>NW_013665936.1:505901-508566 GCF_000517525.1 Limulus polyphemus
GCTAGATGTCCTGTATATAATTTAGCTAATGGCATGTAAAAAACTGCTAGATGTCCTGTATATAATTTAGCTAATGGCATGTAAAAAACTGCTAGATGTCCTGTATATAATTTAGCTAATGGCATGTAAAAAACGTACTAAAAATGTATAATGAAATGTTTATATTTGACTAAATCTAAATGCTTCTTAGAAAATAACGGCCACTTTAAAGAAAAGTACCAAATCAAATCAAATGGTATTTAAAGAGAGGCAAGTGCCCTGTTTGTAGATCTATCTATATATTTCATTGTTATACATTCAGTAATGAATTGTGCATACGTAATACATTACCATCCGGCCTAATAATGTTGCACAATGGAACTAAAAATTTCAACCTGGATAGCAGCTAACGTGCACTTTTGGTAAATGACTTGTATTCAAGTATATATGTCTATAATTTCGAAATACTGGCTCACCGCTACAAATGTTATTTCTGGCTTTCTTGACTGCCACTTTTATAACACATCCACGGTGGAAAGTGTCAAGCGTATTCAATAGTAACACGTCTCGAATCATGGACCCTTCAATTCTCAATATGATAAAGTAATAATTAAGTAACGCACAATATAACGCGACCGAATCGTGATATAGTAGCCATTAAGTATCGCCAGGCCTTGATGCATAATATTACGCGACCGAATCATCATATGCTGGCCAATAAACATCGACTGGTTATGATGCATGACATTACGCGAAATTATATATGTCATATTCTCTTTTTATTCTCAATCAGGATAGCTTTGAAAATGATATAAAACCTGTGCTATCATACTCAAAGTCGGAAATGTGCACAGTTTTACAAATAACAACGAAATATGCAATGGAATGGATTTTAAATAAATGCAAATATTGCAATATACCGTAGCTAATTAATACAGAAAACAATGCTCCAGGATAAATTTAAATATCTTACAGCAGACACAAACCAGTTCCCTCTTTTCTGGTTCACATAAGTTAATTTCTAGATTAAATATCTTACAGCAGACACAAACCAGTTCCCTCTTTTCTGGTTCACATAAGTTACTTTCTAGATTAAATATCTTACAGCAGACACAAACCAGTTCCCTCTTTTCTGGTTCACATAAGTTAATTTCTAGACACTTTCCTAGACAAACTTCCAAGCTAGCGGATTTGATTGTTTAACCATACACAAATACCAACAACGTTGAATTTTTGCTACAGCTACATGACGACAGGATTATAATATAGGATTTATAAGTATGTTTCGGATATATTATTTAAGGTTTGCAAAACATAATTTTCAACATTTAAACGATTACATTTTTATGAATTCGTTATCAAAGGGAGCGTGCTAAAGACTAAACTTTATCTAGATCTGGAAAATCTAATGATTTCAAACAAGAGAAACTATCTGTAGGAAGAAGGAAAAAGAAATCATTGCAAATATCGATCTTACATGCATTAACTCTGTAAGGATTACACATCAGAACGTTCGTTCGTGCTGCCGTCCAACTATTCAAACCACATCTTAAAATTGTGTCAACATATGGATAATCTTACACATCAACTCTTGGTTTTTTCACTGATTTAATTTCCGAAACGAACTCACTCGCTCGACGAAAAACAAAAAGAGCCTGAGTCACCGTAATTTAAAACTATTTGCTTGCGACAAGCTTTTTTAATAGTATTTTCTTGAGTTTCCTGTCTCTAAAGAACTTACTACTAAAAAACAACTAAATGTCCTTACCAATGTACCAGATATCACAATTCTCCCTATTGGTAGTGCTCTTATTACCAATTTATTTGTTTTTATTTTAATATGTCTCAAAATTGCTAATTATGAGGAATAAGGACTTTTATTTTAATGGATCAGATTATGTTTGAACAAAAATGTTAAGTTGTTTGAACAAGACGTAAAAAACAACAACAAACAAAGTATTGGTGTGTTAATTATAAATTATAATCAAAGGTTAATATGACTTTGGTAAACTCTTATCACTCAGAAAATCACTCTCGTCACATTCTGACCTCAGTGAACTTGTTTTACATACCCTTAGATGGTACACTTCTATCATATGCTGACCTCAGTGAAATTGTTTTACATACCTTTAGATGTTACACTTCTATCATATGCTGACCTCAGTGAACTTGCTTTACATACCCTTAGATGTTACACTTCTATCATATGCTGATATCAGTGAAATTGTTTTACATACCCTTAGATGGTACACTTCTATCATATGCCGAAATCAGTGAACTTGTTTTACATACCCTTAGATGGGACACTTCTGTCACATGCTGACCTCAGTGAACTTGTTCTACATACCCTTAGATGGTACACTTCTATCACATTCTGACCTCAGTGAACTTGTTTTACATACCCTTAGATGGTACATTTCTATCACATTCTGACCTCAGTGAACTTGTTTTACATACCCTTAGATGGTACACTTCTATCATATGCTGACCTCAGTGAACTTGTTTTACATACCTTAGATGGTACACTTCTATCATATGCTGACCTCAGTGAACTTGTTTTACATACCCTTAGATGGTACACTTCTATCACATGCTGACCTCAGTGAACTTGTTTTACATACCCTTAGATGGTACACTTCTATCATATGCTGACCTCAGTGAAATTGCTTTACATGCCTTAGATGGT
>NW_013665936.1:509566-513891 GCF_000517525.1 Limulus polyphemus
AACTTGTTTTACATACCTTAGACGGTACACTTCTATCATATGCTGACCTCAGTGAACTTGTTTTACATACCCTTAGATGGTACACTTCTATCACATGCTGACCTCAGTGAACTTGTTTTACATACCCTTCGATGGTACACTTCTGTCATATGCTGACCTCAGTGAACTTGTTTTACATACCCTTAGATGGTATACTTCTATCTCATGCTGACCTAAGAGAACTTATTTTACACATCCTTAGATGGTATACTGCTATCACATACTGACCTCAGTGAAATTGTGTTACATACCCTTAGATGGTATACTTCTATCACATACTGACCTCAGTGAAATTGTGTTACATACCCTTTGATGGTATACTTCTATCACATACTGACCTCAGTGAAATTGTTTTACATACATATAAATTTTCAGTTTTTCGGTTTTTATGGAACTCCAGCTAGTTGTTTAATAAATTGTGGGTAAAATCAGACGTAGTAGGACTTAATATGAAAGCAGCCCTTTAGAAGGGTATATAGCTTATTATAAATTGACTACGAGTTAAAACAATCGCAAAAACAATCCATTTTGGTTTGGACATATCGTATTATCTTTAACTAGTGTGATGTACAGGATAAATATTTTGCGGTTGAGTGGTTTACATATAAGACATATAAGTGCATAGATTTTAACTTAAGCTAATATATACGAACAAGCATACTAGTGAATCAGGTTATACAAATAATCAAACTACAACAAACCGAGTGAAACAAAATATTAATTTTATTTATCCAAACATTTTGTTTAATTTTGATATATGACGATGAACTGAATACAAAGACATGCTGTTCACATTCGTTTACATATACAACTTTAGTTTTTTATATAAAAATATCTAGAGTTAACGTGAAAACTGTTCTCTATATAGATTGTAAGTAAAGTGGTAGGTGTATAATGTACTAATAACTAGGAAGCCAACAGTCATTTGCAGGAAGAACTTAAGTTAAGATAGTTGAATAAGTCACAATGGTGTTACAAATGGAAGATAAAATATTAATTTTGACGCTTTGTTTACTATTGAAAATACAGATATTGAAGTGAACGTAAAAGATAAAAATATGATGAAAATTATACTTATTGGCGTAAATGTCACTGGGGACGCGTTCCCCTCCACTTTTACGCAAGGAGGATAATCTCACCTATCTTCTAGTCTCGGCAAGGTCAGATAAGCGTCACGCTTTTTTAACTTAATAATGCGAGTATGAGTTAGAAAGAGAGTTTGTATTTTTTATTGGTAATTAAGCACAAACTACGCATTGAGCTATCTGTGCTCTGCTCACCACGGGCGTTGTAAGTCCGCAAACATACCGCTGTGAGAGAGAGTTGATTGAAGTCTATTCTTAAAACAGGGCAATGTGTGGTGAGTTGCAAGGAAGAGGTATATCGTTCGTTGTGAGTGGCTCCGGAGTGAATCATTTTCCTTTGTTCTTTGTTTACATTCACAATGGAAACCGTACAGGGCAGTTACCATAGCCACATCTACTATTGTTGTGGTTGCTGGTAGCTCTTCACCCATTTGTGTGTTTGGCTAAAGACAAAGAAAGATAAAGTATAGACAAGTATAATAACAAAATTTAAATGTTTAATTCAGATATGCCTGAAAACAAGCGAACATTAGTAGACGCATGGTTGCAGACCCCACAAAATATGATTATCTCGAAAATATAATTGGTGCAGTCCTGCCGTGCAAAGCGATTTTGTAATTTATGATTAAAAGTACTACGAAGGACATCTGTTAGACGATCCACCCGAAGCACACTTGTTTTTTGTGATATATTGTGGAACTCGAGATGTTGCAGAAAATGAACAATTAGGCATTTGTCTGCATTATTTTGATTCATTTGGCTTAAGAGAAGTATTTATGGGTCTACAATCGAAGCAGCACAGCGGGAGATGGCATAGTCAGTTTGGTAATGTCCTAAGAAGGCCATAACTGTCCTTATCTCAACTGAGGGGTCAGTTTTAAGATGGCATGTCTAAGTGGACATACAATGGGAGTTCAAGCTAAAATTTAGGGATGAAAACACTTCCACTTTTGTACATTGTGGTGCCCACTGTACAAACTTAGTTGTACGAGATGCCTGTGATGCATCAATATTAGTCACAAATGCTTTTCAGTGGGTCCACGAATTAGAAATGCTTTTAAACCAATCATTAAATGCAAGAATGCAGTTTAAGAGTAGAACAGAATTAGATGAAGAAGTGTCTCCACTAGCACTTCAAGTGTTAAACCTCCACTTGATGGATATATAGAGGGAAACAGATCAAATTTATACCTAAACTATATGAGAAAATTTTCGGGCATTTGAAGAACTTGGCCGCGGGAATTTCTAAGCCCAGGTTAAGGGGCTGTTTGATAGAATAGATAATTCGTCTACAGTGTTAGGTATACTAATCGTTGACAAAGAAATAAACAGTCTTGAACTATCAAATTAAATTCAAGGTAGACAGAAAACTGTGACTGGGATGATTTAGGCAGTAGAGTTAGTAAGAAAAAGTGTCAAAGAACTGAGAAGCAAAACGAAGTTTCAAGAAATGCTGACACAATTACAAAAGTGCATGTAGGATTTCAAAATGAGGCCACTGGAACCCTCGAGGCGAAGGAGACCGTCAACTTGATATATTGGGCCAAGGGAATATTTTCTTGCTGAGATTGTTGAATTTTACTATCATAACGAATATTATCTCGTTACTGGCACACCATTAACTGGCTTGCAAACAAGGTTTGATCCGAATGGGATCAAAGAAGTGAGGGTGTCAGAAGAATGCTTTCTTTCAATGAAATGTTCGAAGTGCCATCAAACGTTATCATTAGTTAGACGCAGACTCTTAAAACTGTGTTAGTCTTTTTATCACGAAAGTGTCCGATAAAAAGTTTCCAAGTTAGAGTCAGAACAACGACGGAGGTCAGTTTTGATATGCAGAATATATTTAGTAATGTGAAAATCTTGATCATATTACTTCTAGTAACATCCAGCTCATCGTGTGAAGCAGAAAGAAGCTTCGCGTTATAAAGACGTCTGAAGGCATATTTGAGGTAATTTGTTGCAAATAGCCTTTATGAGATTCCCTGTGTTTACGCATGTTTCTTTTCATTCAATAATGATGTAATACATAAGTAGTATTTCATTGCACACCAGAATTAATTGACACGCACCAAGCTATTTGCCACACGCACCAAGAGAAATTGAGGTGTTGAATATTCCTTACATTGCAACATAATTCGTAGGGTGCAATAACAGATGAAAAGTACTTTTTGTACCATATAAGTGTATCATGGTATTGACTTAATACAAACTTTTTATTACTTAAGTTGCTATTTTTACAATAAGACCCCTGCACCTCACATTCACGCTGTTTTCAAATCTATGCCTGATAAAGGGGTCTATTAGGAAGTGATTCTAGTGGTGTTGGAAATGGTCCAACAGACAAGAGTTGAAAAGGAGAGAATTAGGACTGACCCTGCCCCATCTTTTTTAAAGAAGTTCTACGTCCATTACGATTTTGCACCAATAATATAGTAAAGGCCATGACTGAAATATTTGCGATCCAGGTCAAAACAAAGCTCAGTATGACGTAATCGCAGGTGGGAACACGTCAACTTCGATCGATTCCAACTTTTCGGGCGTCTTCTGCAGGAACTCTATAGAACTATCCGCCTATGAAGTCAAAGATCACGTGACCATGCCACCATCAAATGATACTCCGATTCGGCTTCATCCTTTCATCTCCACTCCTTACATTCACCCACTGAAGCGGTTCCTTTTACCATAGCAGTGATGCTTATAATATTTAAGATAAACAGGTTTAAGTGAGTTTTTAATGCCTCACGTCAGAGCAGAAACTAAAAGATGCGTATTTACTACTCTTTTTTTAAATTAAACGTAAAGAAGTTTGCAATTTCTTTTCGGAATACTTGGTTCATATCGTGCATTTTCGTCCAAAAATCGAAAATGCTATATTCTTTTCACATCATGTTGGGTTTTGAAATCAAACTCACAACGAAAACCTCATTTATATGGAACGCAAAACCAAATTATCAATAAAAATATACTTATAATCTATTTAGCTTAATTATTTATTTTAACGCAAAGCTGCAAAATAGACTATCTGTTCTCATTCTGCTGCAGAATTTGAACCCCAGCATTATAAACTCTGAACCTTATCGCTCACTAACCAAATTACTTGTTTATATTGTTCTCATTCTGTTGCAGGATTTGAACTCCAACATTATAAACTCTGAACCTTATCGCTCACTAACCAAATTACTTGTTTATATTGTTCTC
>NW_013665936.1:514333-515441 GCF_000517525.1 Limulus polyphemus
CAAACTCTGAACCTTATCGCTCACTAACCAAATTACTTGTTTATATTGAACTTAAAAGTATATCATATGTGATTATTTTAAATTGTAAGCTTTTGAGGCATTTCCGATATATTTCTGGCACTATTATTAAATACAGCATTTCATAAAGTGTTGCGATAGATACGCATAACAGCAGGAAAACTGAGCTTGAATTTTAATGTGAGACTTGTTAGAAGATATCTTTCAGCTTATGAAGAGCTACTGCTAACAAGATAAGATTTGTTTATATTTGCTAATAAAACTATCTTGAGCCAGTCACTATGTGTATCATTTCGTATCCATATATATGACATAGATTACTGATGTATATTACAAATCAATAAGTTTCCAGAGTGAATGTCAAACACTTTTGGTGAGCCAAAAATTAAATTATGCAGAAATTGTGAATTTATTATTCTATACGTTGTGCCTAGCGAATACTTTTGTTTTTTGAATTTTCGCGCAAAGCTACACGAGGGCTATCTGCGCTAGCCGTCCCTAATTTAGCAGTGTAAGACTAGAGGGAAGGCAGCTAGTCATCACCACCCACCGCAAACTCTTGGGCTACTCTTTTACCAACGAATAGTGGGTTTTAACTGTCACATTATAACGCTCCCACGGCTGAAAGGGCAAGCATGTTTGGTGGGACGGGGATTCGAACCCGCGACCCTCAGATTGCGAGTCGAGCGCTCTAACCAACTGGCCATACTTCCCCAACTCAATATATTGACGTGGTAGTTTCCGGTATTTTTAAAAGGCGTTTTGTTTATTTGTGGTTAAGCACAAGGCTAAACAATGGGCTATCTTTGCTGTGCCTTCCACGCGTATCAATTCCAAATTTTTAGCGTTATAGGCTTTTAGAATTGCCACAGAGCCAATGGGTAGGGGTGAAAATTTTTAAAACCCACTAAAAGTATCTTCTTTTCGGACGCATACTGTGGCTTAATATCCATTTGTCAAACTTCAAACAGCTTCAGCTTTCACTGAACAATTCACAAGATAATAATTTACGTTTTTTGGTTAGTGTTTCTTAGTATATTTGATATAGTTTTTCTAGTCTACTTTAAAATGAATGTAATGTCCTGTATAG
>NW_013665936.1:516441-522961 GCF_000517525.1 Limulus polyphemus
CCTGTATAGATGCCGCATTCATTTGTATTAGAAAGGAACAGTAGTTTTATTAAGCAAATAGTTGTTCCTCTCTTTATACAATTTTCGTTTTAGATGTGTTAGCTAGTATATGAAAAATCATGTTTAAGAAACATGTGTAAAACTTGTTAAGTCTTGCCTTCTACGTTCTACTAGATTAAAAAGAAATCTAATTTATTGGTCACATTCATAAGTAAAATATGCAATAAACGAATATGAAAAAAATATAAACTAAGTTCTGATTGCTGAGCAGTCACATATAACAATTTTATAACAATATAACACACACTTCTTACAGAAAAGAACGCTAGATCTATTGATGAATGTGTTTAAAAAAATAGAAAACACTTTTTCACATTCACTAAAAAGTCACAAAGTAACGGTCAAGTAACAACTTTAGTTGATTTTGACAAAGTATATAAAGCAAGGAAATATCGTTTTGCTAATTCAAAACTTCGAAAAAAAATCAAATAAATTATAAAATAAATATGCCTAATATCAAGAGATGTATTTTATTATTAATATAAATAAGAATACTATACTCTTAGTTTATAACGATGTTTCAGTGTGACACACTTAATTTTGAAGTTAGTGAAGAGATTCTATTTTGAACAGATTATGCGGAGAAACTTTGTATAAAGCACCATTATTTGAAAGCGTGAAATTCCAGTAGTCAAATTATGGTGATTATAATTACAATTTTGAACAGTAGCTTTTGTAGAGTTTATAATGAGAATTATTTATCAAGTGCGGTTCTAATGTTATTTTCCAGCTTACAGTCGAGAAGACCTTTTTCTAAATACAAACACTTGTCATATATATTGGCCATAAAGTCTTTCTCTTTTTTCATGTTTTCACAATTAACAATTTTAGGTTACTCTGGAGGGTTTCATTATGCTTGAAGGAAAATTGGACCAATCACGTTAGCTGGTTTGTATATAATTCATTAGGATCTGAAATTACTCTTACCGCCAAATCAATATAACAGTTTTAATTTCTGGATCGTTTTTAACCGCGTACAAATTTAATCACACATACAAAAGGAAAAAAGAAAACTTCAAAAATAATATTTGTTGTTTAACCACGTTTGTCACATTTTCGTGAAACTAAAATTATGAAATATTTCCGATTATTTGTTCTTAATGTGTTATATCTTCTGTAAATCAAGTCTAAGGAATCTCTAATAAACTGTAAAATATTAAATATTCTAATCAATAAGAAAACTTTCATTATTTCAAGAAATATCACAAATAGCATCTTTAGGGCAAGTGTATCGTTTCAGATTCAATGAAGATTTTTAGGAATCCATCAGCCCCTAGTGCTAAAAGTATCTGCATAATCATGAAATATGCTTACATTTAACAGTATAATAACATTTCTAAGCACCTAGACTTCATTTTCAAATTTGCATAAACAATATTAATAAGTTGAAAAAAAAATCGTTATTTGTACTTTAAAATTACACGTGTCTATTTAATTAACTTGGGTGGTTAAAACGTTGGGGTGACTAAAATTGCGTTTCCTTGTTAATATACTGTAGGTCTTCATCAGTAAATATATCAGGAAGAACTTGAAGCAGTGTTTCTTTGCGTACAAAAGGGTTAATAAAGACACTCTGTCCTAAAGCCATATTTCATTTCTGATGGAAAATAATATAGGTTAAACAAAGCTGGATCTGTCCTAAAACTATATTTCAGTTGTGATGGAAAATAATATAGGTTAAACAAAGCCGGATCTGTCTTAAAGCTATATTTCAGTTGTAATGGAAAATAATAAAGGTTAAACAAAGCTGGCTCTGTCCTAAAGCTATATTTCAGTTGTGATAGAAAATAATAAAGATTAAACAAAGCTGGATCTGTCCTGAAACTATATTTCAGTTGTGATGGAAAATAATAAAGGTTAAACAAAGCTGAATGAGTGGAAACTTGTAATGTTAATGACGTGAATGATACATTAGATTATTTAGTATTATAACAATAAACACAATCTGACCCGGTTGACGAATCAAATATTAAGAAAGCTATTTAAAAAAAATATTTTCACAAAATAATTGTTGATATATGTAGGTTTTACGTATATTTGTAAACCACCAGAAAGCCTGATACATGAAACAAACTTGCAAGTTACATAAAAAAACAAACCCGATTTAATTAAGTTTTAAGCCCAGGAGATTTTTTTCCTACATCACATTTTCCTATTGCTGTATAAATTCTTATGAAGCAAGTACCTCTAACTACACACTTCGGGTATTATTAATGTAAAACTGAGGATGTAAATATTCTTCCCAATCATACACTCCTACGCTCTTATTAATAATTCAACATAAATACAAGTTCATATCTAAGCAAAGGCCTTTCATACCCTCTTTGGATAACTATGTTTGTTTGTTGTCTTTCGCTAAAAGCAAATCGCAGGTCGTCTGCTGTAGAAGTGTAATTTATAAGTGATAGACTAGAGGAAAGGCTAATTCTATCCACCGCCAACTCTTGGGATACTCTTTACCAATGAAAGCTGGAATGACCGACCGGCACATTATAACGCCCACACTGCTGAGAGTCGACCATATTCGGTGGAGGGATTCGAACTCGCGAAGTAGAGATGGCGGGTCGAGCGTTCTAATCATACCAACCCTGGTGCTGTTAATAGTACTACAAGGTAACATAATTTTAGATGTAAGAGACACTATCTCATAAAACAAAACAAATTAAAACAGCTATATTTAAAATTATTCAATATACATTACAAAACTAAGAGCTTGCTTGTGAAAGTCGCTCTGTATTTCGTTCATTCTTATTTGTATCGACCTGTGTGGTCCTGTTCCTAAAACCATTTTCGCGAACTTCAAAAAATGATAAACAATAAATTTATACAAATCAAGTTGGTTATTATCATACTAAATTATAAATTATGAATTGACACAACAACAATATTGTGTATAATATTAAGAGTTCAGCTTATAATGTAGTAAAATTAATATCGAAAAAATTCTTATTTTTAAGGGTTAAAAATGCATATACACTCAAAAATTCTAATGAATTTGTGGAAAGAATTGAGCATATAATCTTAGATCAGAAAGATATCTTAGTGTTTTTAAAAGGTTCCCCAAAGTATCTGTGAAAAAAGCTATTGCATGTTTTGAGAAAAAAATTGAAAGAAAATAATAATTTGATCTTAGAAATAACGATTATGATTAACCTGGTAAAAGTATGTGTTGGAAACTCTGTTTTTTCAAATTAACAGTAAAGTTTATTAACAGAATGAAGGCTTAGATATGGGTTCTCCTTTATCTCCGTTATTATGGGACTTATTAATGGACAACTTTGAAACTGAAGCGTTATAAAAATTGGATAAAAATAACCTGGTTTGGTTAAAGTATTGTTACGACAGCGGAAGTAACGTGACGCTGCTGACTCGTTTGGCGCTGGTAGCGTGCGTGAAATTTCTCGAATGATCATGAATTATCGGATAAACCCAACTTTGTTCGAAACACCTTTTTTTTTTAGTATATAAGCCTGGCAGAGAGGCCAGAGATAGATAGATAATTAAAGAAGCAAACAGTAGTGACGGTAAGTAAAGTGTGTGAATCACTGTGATTTATAGCGTGTATTATAAAAGTATTTAAATTTAAAGTGACAAGAAACGTACTGATTGTGAAATTACTGTGTGCTAAAAGTTTGTATCGAGGAAGAATAAACTGGTTTAACCAAGAAAGGACTTGTATCGCTGAAGTTTCTAGGTAAGAATTTCTACCGGAAATTAACAAACAAGCAGATGCGCAACAGTATTTTGATGACACATTTTCGAATTGGTGGCATGGTAAAGAGGAATTGGCTCTTTTTGTTAATTACCTTAATAGCATTGACAATTCAATCAGATTTACTTATGAAGTTGAGACAAATAGACGTTTACGCTTTTTGGATGTTTTAGTAAAAATAAGGATAAATTGAAAACAACTACTTATCTAAAAATCTTTCTCTGTAATCATTTAGCCACATAAAAAATCTTGTCACACTAAATCTCAGAAAAACTACTCTTATGTGGACAGGATACCAAAATTATGTTGTAAACAGGGATATATTAATAATGAGGTATTATAAATTAAGTTTGTTTGTTTTGGAATTTCGCGCAAAGCTACATGAGGGCTATCTGCGCTAGCCGTCCCTAATTTAGCAATGTAAGACTAGAGGGAAGGCAGCTAGTCATCACCACCCACCGTCAACTCTTGGGCTACTCTTTTACCAACGATGGTGGAGCTGATGTAAATTGCAGATGGCGCGAAATTATTTGATATGTAAATTGTATTAGGGTTATATTTTGTAAGGAAAGAAATGAGTGTGATTCTTGCAAACCATTGCAATCCTGAAGATGACGTAGTCGAAACATGTTGAGTGTATGAGATTGTTTCCAGTCTCATCGGGGATTTTCTATTATCCTGTAGAGTAAGTTATTTAATATTTTATTGTATTTATGAGGCTGGGAACAATCTCATTTTATAGAAGTGTATAGAAAAATCGTTGTTTATTAAAAAGTGAGTTTCGTACCATATCCTTACATGTTCAGGAATTTTATAATTACTAATTAACTAATTCTATACCAGAATACATTTTATTTTCAATAGAAAAGAATAAAGAAATAAATTTCCATTCTTATATATTTTAGTGAATAGAATATTCCCTCTTTTCAAGCTTTTACTTATAGGAAACCGATTCATACTGATCTATTTATTTGCATTTTGGATTTTGGTTATCACTCCCCCCTTTTTTTTATAAGGTTTGTATAGAAAGTTTAACTAGCAAAATTAAATACATAATTATAAGTGCTTTAACTGATTAAGCCATAATCCCGTATATTTCTGTAATCATAACCAAAATTCCATTTACCAGCTGTGTCATTTCCTTTGTTCCTGGTTGATCTCATATAAAAATATTTTTTGACTATCAAAGTAACTATGACAAATCATGGATGAAGTATTTTTAAGGGTACTTAACGTGAAACGTTCTTCTTACAGAATAACCTTCTATCTATAAATCATAATTTTATTTTGTATGGCGTTTCTTTAACAGGTTACGCTACAAACACTTAACTACTTATTAGTGTATGGACAGCTTTTTTTTTTCTGCCTACAGGTAGCTCAGCGGTAAGTCCGAGGGCTTGTAATGCGGAAAACCAGATTCTGATATCCCTGGTGAGCAGGGCACAGACAGTCCATTGCATGCATACTTTTTCGCTTACAAACAACCAAGTATTCTTTCTTTTAATGCAATATTAGTACATATGTACACTAATATGATTATGAATAATATAATAGTAGCTAGTTGCTTTAAACTTTATGTTTCCCATGAGATATTTCTTTGGTGGCTTACTAGAAATTTGCATGTTTATTATATAGAATACCGTCTTGTACAAACAGACGACCACCACTATATTCAATAACTTTGGCTAGTTTCCAATCTTTCGGTTTACGCCTTCATCAAGGGCACTTTTTCACATAGTGAATCAGCATCGTAATTTATCATACTTTACCAATATATTTCGGCACCATGAGAAGTAGATGGAAGTTTTATGTACGCAGATCAAAGGAAACGAATGTAAACATATCTTATACGTGCTTAGGGATTCACAAAATTATATTGATGAGACAACTATCTTACAAACACTATCTTTAACAATAACAATGCATGTTATAGCTTTGTATGTTAGATAGAGGTGACAGATTACAGCTCAGTGATTATAAAGAAGCATTACATAATAATGAAACCAAAGTACTGGATTTCGTAAATTATGTTCGGAGTTTTAAACTATTTTATATTGTATATTACTTTTGTTATTGTATACACACATTACAAGGTATCCAGATTATATATATATATTCTCCAAATTATACTTCTATATACTGAATTTTATTTTGTGTTGGAACTACCTCCCGATACCAGGAACATTGCAAGCACAACGGTATTTAAATGCCAGTTTTCATATGTACACTTTTTGCTTTTATACTTTCTGATCTGAAACCTTAAAATAGACAAACTATTGTAAGATCAATAATAATGTACCCACTAGGACTTATTATTCTAGTTAAACTAACATTACATACCCACTATGACTTATTATTCTAGTTAAACTAACATTACATACCCACTATGACTTATTATTCTAGTTAAACTAACATTACATACCCAACTAGAATAATAAGTCCTAGTGGGTATGTAATGTTAGTTTAACTAGAATAATAAGTCTTAGTTAAGTCCTAGTGGGTATGTAATGTTAGTTTAACTAGGGACTGTTTATTCTAGTTAAACTAACATTACATACCCACTAGGACTTATCATTCTAGTTAAACTAACATTACATACCCACTAGGACTGTTTATTGTAGTTAAACTAACATTACATACCCACTAGGACTTATCATTCTAGTTAAACTAACATTACATACCCACTAGGACTTATCATTCTAGTTAAACTAACATTACATACCCACTAGGACTTATCATTCTAGTTAA
>NW_013665936.1:523872-532538 GCF_000517525.1 Limulus polyphemus
TTATTCTAGTTAAACTAACATTACATACCCACTACAGTCCAATGTTAGTTTAACTAGAATAAACCTAGTGGGTATGTAATGTTTATTCTAGTTAAACTAATATTACATAAAAATATGAATAACTTATAGAAATAACTCGTAAAGCTAAGTAATATATATTTATTAACAGACAAACAAGTGAATATTTTCAAAACTCTTTTTATTATTAAGAAATACTACGTTCATCTATGGTTACCTAGCATCATTAGGTGGCAGGGTTTGAACAGAATCATACAACAATTTAAACTGTCATGTGCTACAATTTCAGTAATGATAGTGCGTCATTTAACAATAATTAATAGCTAAGTAAGAATATATATATATAATTATACTTGTCATAAGAAATTTTAGGCTTATAGTTTTTAACACTATAGCCTTCATCCAGCCCTTTAGAGCTTATCAAGAAGAGAAAACATATATAATAGTATTTCAACCACACTGTGTCTACCATATTCATAGCCAACGACGCGTTTTGTTCAATACAGACTCATCAGCTTGGCGGGGCCACAATATTGCTGAAGCATATTCGTCAACGACATGTCTGGTCAAGAATCATCTTACCAAAGCTGATTTCTTTCGGACAAGTTCCACAGTTCCTCCAGAGCCTTTGAAGTAATTTATTATAGTATTTTCTGTGTCCATATCTGAACCCTTTAGCCCTTTGACGATTGGCAAACTGAGGAGCTTCAAACGCTCTCTGTGTTACTGGAAGTAACAAGTAAATAGATAGCAGTCTATCGTGAGTAATTTGCATGATCTACGGCAAAAAAGTATAGCAACATGTTGTTGAGACTGCTGAGATGAAGTGTCCAATATATCTCTTGCTCTGCTCTTATGTTTTGTAACAATATATACATAGCTTGAAGAACATACCCAAATAAGTGAAGGTGGCAGACTATGATTCCCAGTCACGAAAGTGTGAGATTAGGGGTGTTCTATGCAGATTCATGGAATGTACAAGTTCAAGCCTCTTCTTGTACTTTTATGTTACCTTTATCCAAAACAAACTGTGTTTGAACAAATGCTTGCTACAGTGATAAAGAAATGTTTGTAAGATTGTCTTCTGCATCACACCATGCAAAGAAACAACAAAACCAAAACTCTGTTATTGCCCCATAAGTCAGTGTCAACGCACGAATATAAACTTCTGAGTCCACCAAGAATCCTTGTACATCACCGTTTCTCTAGAACTTTTCAATAGCTATAATATAAGAGCAATTAATGAAATTTGCCTAATCAGACTGTGCAATTTCATAATTCGTCATTTGCTGTCCAATTTACCTGCTTTGCAATAGTTTGCATATAATGTATCTGACCTAGTTCAGAAGACACGTCCTTGCAAACTTTCATGGTTGTATAAACTGTCTTCATATCACTAGGCTTTGCATCTATAATTGGCACATATGCATATTTTCTGAGAACATCCTCAGAAGGTGTGTCGTCAGAGGTACCTGCTTCATAAGACTTGGCATCAATAAATGCTGTACTTCTTATGGAGTTGGATAATCTGAAAAACTTCCATATGTAAAAAAAATAGAACATGTGTCTGAGTGTAGATAGTGATAGGTAAAATATTCTATCTGTGTAATTCTCTTCGGAATTCCGTAGAGATAATCCTTGACGGCTCATATTTCTATTTGCTTCCTGCCCTCACAGCGTTCGCTAACGTAATTCACCTGTGGTGGATTTTGCTTGTGTTTGATTAATTTGCTGTACAGTTTACAACTGGTGTATTTTTCTCTTGGTATTACTGGAAGAAATGATTTGGACAAATCGAGCAACTCGGACGTAAGGAAATATTTTTGATGTTTCATTAAAGTCATTGTGAGTTTCATTAATGAGAAACTTGAAAGCTTGATCATGACCTTGAGATTATTCTGGGTCTCGGATAGTTAATGGGGAACACTTTATGTATATAGTAAAGGAAGGTTTTAGTTCTGACACAATAGAATCTGGTCATTCTCATGCTTTTCTGCTCTTATTTCTAAGCTAGATTTTCTTATATGAAATTTAACGACATTCTTAAGATGACAATACATGTTAACCAATTAAAATATGGTATTCTACTTGTCTTTCTATGCCCAAAAATTGGAGGAAATGCATCTTACTTTGTTTATATTTACTACCAACTTGACATATAATTAGCTGGACTAGCTTGCATATTTCTGTAAGTACTTCCTATGGCACTGTATTATTATATCAGGGGATACTGGACAAAGCAGATCATCATATTTCACTTCAAGCCTTTCGAATAGTTGTAGAATGGTAAATGCGTTTAATTTCCAGCTGTAGTTAGTTGCCTTTGTAAATTCACCATTAACTTGCGACGTTTGGCAAACGACACATTTGTCAGTCATTTAACTTCCGTCGTTTGTTTTAGGGCGCTGTTTTTAATGGATCATCGTTATCTTTGCCACTGACATTCATATTGATTGAGATACTTAAAGTTTCAAATTTATTACTCAACAATATAATTTATAATGGCTTTGCAAACAAAATATTTCCACATTGCAGCAACTTTACAATTCACGGTAACCAGTTGCATGAATTATTAAGTTATTTATGTCTGAGTATAGATTTATACGTGTGATACATAATAATTATTCATTTACTTGAATGTTTCGTACTCCATCACAAGTATACCATGAAGTACACGAAACTCCATGGAACTGTATTTATTCCAAGAAGCTGATAGTTGAGTGCAACAATGTTGCATGGTTTTTGAGCAATGATGATAAAAGTGATAAAAATGATGCTAATCGCTAGGAATTTGAAATATCTGGGGATTTAAGTGTAGATGAAAAATACGTATGCAAGGACTCGGATTGACTATATTTAGTTAATACTTATATGCTTATGTTTTTACACTTGTAAATGTTTTATTATTGATGGTGCATTGTATGCATCATAAAAAAACTTCGAGTTCGACATTTGCTGGTTTTACATCAGCATTTTTTTTCAAGTAACAAAATGAATTGTTTACCTAAAGTCATTTTACATAAATTTCTGACAATCTAGAAATCCGCCAACACTTTATTACTGCACATATCACTAGTTTTGTAAAGAGCTACTTTGTGGGTAGATACATTAAACTTCATTCTGGTAGCATTAGACTAGTGAATAGATAAATCTCAATCACATGTGAAAAGGGTTTTGCATCAAAAGTAAGCAAACAAATGAGAACTTTTGTTTTATAAGAAAAGAAGCCTTTGTGACATAAGGGGCAAATATGCAAGATAATAATTTTCAGCTCTATATGCAGAAACAGTAGGTTGTAACGAAGCATTAAACTTATGGTATTTTTTTTTTTGGTAGACCATAAATTTGAAACGTACGAGAATCTGAAGGTCGTAAAAGATTAAATAATTCATTGGAACTTTAGCCGGACTTATTTAATTGTAATATGAAATGTTTTAATTCATATTCTCGCAGAGAAGTTAAATTGCTATCTAATTTAATAAAGTAAAATTAATCATTAAAAATAATTTTCATCTTGCTGTAGTTATTCCATACAGATTGCACCCTGATGATGTAACCAGTCGATATATTGGAGAATGTTTTTTCTTTGAGGCTTAGCGCAATGCTACGCCGTGAGAGAACTCACGGCGGGTATCGAAACTCGGTTTTAATGTTATAAGCCCTCAAATTTACCACTGAGCTACGGGAGAGTAAAACATGAAACAAAATAAACATTCTCTGAAGTGATAACAGGTTGTTTTTGTGAATGTAGAAAAATAAGCTCCATTCCCCACTATATATTTTTTTTGTAATTAAAGAGTTTTGCTATGATTTCTAGCTTAAATAATATCTTGATTACCATGCCTTTATGCTAGCCTTTATGCCTTGTTTTGAAGCGTCAATAGTATCTTGATTAGCGTGACTTTAATTTTATGGACTGGTTCCAAATTTAAATAATATTTTAACTGAGTACTATTTTTTACGCTAATTTCGTGGTTTGGCAAACCAGTTTGTTTAATGTGAAAAATATTCTTACACTATTATGAAACCGTTTTTATCTAGAGATATTGCACATTTATTAGCTAAATTGATTTGTAATACAATATTTATAAAAGCCTAACTTATGTCAGTTTTACCATCATGCATCATTGGCATATTGTCTGGGATCATGGTTTCAGGTTATTTAGTTAGATGGTATACTTATACTAAACATTTTAAAGAAGTAAAGCAGTATGTCTTGCATGAATACCATGGATCGATACGTTACGTGCAATATACATAACGATAATTCATGTTTCAGGGTATTGTAGTTAGATGGTATACTTATACTAAACATTTTAAAGAAGTAAAGCAGTACGTCTTGCATGAATACCATGGATCGATACGTTACGTGCAATATACATAACGATAAATCATGTTTCAGGGTATTGTAGTTAGATGGTATACTTATACTAAACATTTTAAAGAAGTAAAGCAGTACGTTACGTACAATATACATAATGATAATTCATGTTTCAGGGTATTGTAGTTAGATGGTATACTTATACTAAACATTTTAAAGAAGTAAAGCAGTATGTCTTGCATGAATACCATAGATCGATATGTTTCGTGCAATATACATAAATATAATTCATGTTTCAGGGTATTGTAGTTAGATGGTATACTTATACTAAACATTTTAAAGAAGTAAAGCAGTATGTCTTGCATGAATATCATGGATCGATACGTTACGTGCAATATACATAACGATAAATCATGTTTCAGGGTATTGTGGTTAGATGGTATACTTATACTAAACATTTTAAAGAAGTAAAGCAGTATGTCTTGCATGAATACCATGGATCGATACGGTACGTGCAATATACATAAAGATAAATTCATGTTTCAGGGTATTGTAGTTAGATGGTATACTTATACTAAACATTTTAAAGAAGTAAAGCAGTATGTCTTGCATGAATACCATGGATCGATACGTTACGTGCAATATACATAACGATAAATCATGTTTCAGGGTATTGTAGTTAGATGGTATACTTATACTAAACATTTTAAAGAAGTAAAGCAGTATGTCTTGCATGAATACCATAGATCGATATGTTTCGTGCAATACACGTAGCGATGAAGTTGGCAGTGTGTTTAACCATCAGTCCTAAAACGTCTTTTCTGAAGCTTATTCTGCAATATCCCACGGTTTTAATTAATTATCCACTGGGGATCTTAATGATAACGACTCCACATTTAGAAGCTAACGAAGCTTGTGTAACTTTAATTATTACAGCTACTAATCCTCAAGGTACGGGACCATAATACTTTAGTGGCATAGAAATCAAGTTAACATTTTATTTGCATGCTTCCCCTATCTTTTTATGTTTATTCATATAGTAAACATTATGACTTAACCAAACGAATAGCCCAGTTAAGTTTCAAACTAAACATCAGTTTGTATTGTTTTATGTTCTACTTCACTCGAAATCAGTTTTAAGTTGACTTAATGAAGTGAAACAAGTAGATGAATAAGCTAAAATTGAAGAATATGGATTCACTGTTAATAACATTATTATTATATATAATAAATTCTACAAAAAATTATGGTTTCATTAGTTCGATTGATCTAAAAAAAGGTGACGTTTTTAGATTGCATACTTACAATTCATTGTGTATTAAAGACTTAAATAAAAATACTGAATCAATATACAGTGTAAATATATTTTGTATGAGTATTATTTCACAAGTTAATTTAAAGCTCTCATTACAAATACCCATTCCAAGACAGAAGCATGTGCTCTTTCTAGAAACGACATTGAATATAAGCAGAGTTAATGAGAATGGGGGAGGTTGAGGGGGAGTTCATAAACTTCAGCTCTCTCTCTTTCTTGCTACCAAAGATTTCCTAACATAAAACCTTACAATAACAAAATGTCGGTTGCGGATGCATAATTAGTCTTTATTGCACAATTTAATTGGCCACTGGACGCTAATTGGGTATAGAGAATTCCTTATTTGGCCCACATTGTACAAATATATAAAACGCAGAATAACAATTACGTGAGCATGCATCTAAAATCTAAAGACATTTTCTTTAGCTGTATCAGCAATGTGTTTAAAAATGGAAAAGAAAAGAGGACTAAGAAGAAGCCATTTATATAGTAGGTGCTATTTTGTGAAGTGAAATATTGATGTTTCGTCAGTGAGAGGTAGAATTAATTCTTTATTTCGTCAGGGACAGCTAAAATTAATACTTGATATTTCGTCAGTGAGAGGTAGAATTAATGCTTTATTTCGTCAGTGACAGCTAAAATTAATACTTGATATTTCGTCAGTAAGAGGTAGAATTAATTTTTTATTTCGTCAGGGACAGCTAAAATTAATGCTTGATATTTCGTCAGTAAGAGGTAGAATTAATTTTTTATTTCGTCAGGGACAGCTAAAATTAATACTTGATATTTCGTCAGTGAGAGGTAGAATTAATTCTTTATTTCGTCAGGGACAGCTAAAAGTAATGCTTGATATTTCGTCAGTGACAGGTAGAATTATTGCTTTATTTCGTCAGTGATAGCTAGAATTAATGCACAGATTGTGTCGCAGTAGGCATAGCACAGATAGCCCATTGTATAGCTTTGTGCTTAACAACAAACAAACATTCACAACAAATTCTGCCATAAATAGGCTTATAGACGGAGGGTTTATGTCACAAACCAAGAAACGATAATTGACAGCGAGATTGTTTAACGGTATAGAGACAACATTTCAGAGAGCTCAGCATTTTGGACAGCAATATGCAAAGTGAAGAGTATGGTTACAAGGGGAAAACGCTCAAGCCCTCAAAACCATTTTAATGCCAGCATCAAGTCAATAAACAAGGATTAGAAATTGTCGCAGGAATAACACTCAAATAGTTCAGAAACTTCCAGCCACACTTCAAAATTATCGACTGTTTTAATGAAAAAAGTGGCCGAAAAAACTGGGATAACAACAATTCATTCAAACTCATACTCAGCAATGAACCCTATCTAACTTGCGTTGGTGTTCTTAAACGTGGTCATAGAAGCCGATAATCACCAACTGTGGAGGATATGTAGAAAATATATCAAGATGTGGGATCGAAGGTAGATTTCCCTGTTATTCGCAGGAGTTTAATGCAATTGAAATTACAATGTTGGGCTAGTGTGTTAACATGGTCACCAGTCTAAGCACAATATACGATCGTAGAAGTAATTCCAATGGTAGGCAGAACTTTAAACATTGTTCTTATAAGGTGCGATTAACCTTGGGAAACAAGTGGCGGTTGTGCATTGTGATTAGCGTACCGGATGCGAATCGTAAAATCCAAAGCTCTAGCCGTGATATGTCGCTGAAGTGAACACTCTCCATATTTTTAGTTGTGAAGGTGTTATAAGTGTGGCAGCAAATCCCGCTATTCGGTTAAAAATAGTTGTACTGAAGGCGGCAGGTGCTACTGACTGGTGGTTTTCTTTCTGTTATACAGTTTAAAATTAAGAATGACAGTATATCATCCTTATGGGTCTACAACATGGCCGCTTAGCCATGTATCGCGTAAGGTACTGTTCAACTTGAAAACAGCAGTATATCAACCTTATGGGTCTAAAACATGGCCACTTAGCCATGTATCGTGTAAGGTACTGTTCAACTTGAAAATAGCAGTATATCAACCTTATGGGTCTAAAACATGGCCGCTTAGCCAAGTATCGCGTAAGGTACTGTTCAACTTGAAAATAGCAGTATCTTATGGAAATGAAACTACTGATTTCTAGAAATATAAGATAAAGAAAGAATTTATAAAAAATAATTTCTCTGATCTATTAAGAACATCTTCTTGTAAAATTTGTAAAAGATCACGCTTTTTTAAAATTAAGTTTATTCCTAATGAGCTACAATAAGAACCGATAATTATACAAAGTTCTACACAAACTAAAAATAACAAAGAACAGTTTCATGTTTTGCACACTGAAACGCTCAATAAATGAATGTTAACTTTTTTTGTAATTAAAGGAAATGAAACTGCTAAAGTTTTCAAGCTTATATATTGCATTATTTGTAACTTTCGAGTTTTATTAAGCCTTAATTTTCTGTTAATATAACTAGGCTTTCAATGATTTATTTAAATTAAGTGTTAAATATTTCATGATATATTATTACGAAGGGAGAAAAAGAAGAGCAAATAAAACGTTTCTAATTAGTAAGCGACAGAAGTAATTAAAGATAAACAATTACACTGTCGCGTTCGTAATGAAGAAAGATTAACACAGATCATCTTGTTTCGTCTACACTGTAATGAAGAAAGATTAACACAGATCATCTTGTTTCGTCTACACTGTAATGAAGAAAGATTAACACAGATCATCTTGTTTCGTCTACACTCTAATGAAGAAAGATTAACACAGATCATCTTGTTTCGTCTACACTGTAATGAAGAAAGATTAACACAGATCATCTTGTTTCGTCTATACTGTAATGAAGAAAGATCAACACAGATCATCTTGTTTCGTCTATACTGTAATGAAGAAAGATCAACACAGATCATCTTGTTTCGTCTACACTGTAATGAAGAAAGGTAACACAGATCATCTTGTTTCGTCTACACTGTAATGCAGAAAGATTAACACAGATCATCTTGTTTCGTCTACACTGTAATGAAGAAAGATTAACAC
>NW_013665936.1:533538-576573 GCF_000517525.1 Limulus polyphemus
AGGTAACACAGATCATCTTGTTTCGTCTACACTGTAATGCAGAAAGATTAACACAGATCATCTTGTTTCGTCTACACTGTAATGAAGAAAGATTAACACAGATCATATTGTTTCGTCTACACTGTAATGAAGAAAGATTAACACAGATCATCTTGTTTCGTCTACATTGTAATGAAGAAAGATTAACACAGATCATATTGTTTCGTCTACACTGTAATGAAGAAAGATTAACACAGATCATCTTGTTTCGTCTACACTAAGAGGTTTATTTACAAGATACCTAAGACTGTACTACAAAAACTAATATGATGTCTTTTCTCAACACTGATTCAGAAACCAGCCAAGACGATATATTATGTAAAACCAATGCTGTACACTATCTTACTTTATCATCCTAACTGGCTATCACTGAAACTTTTAGAAACAGACCAACAATTTAATGTATATTACAATGAGAAAACATTTGTATAGTGTTAGGATATTAATACTAAAAATGTCAAATTCTTTCATGCTGCCCCCCAGCGGCACAGCGTATGTCTGCGGACTTACAACGCTAGAAACCGGGTTTCAATACCCTTGGTGGGCAGAGCATAGATAGCCCATTGTGTAGTTTTGTGCTTAACTTCTATCAAACAAATCTTTCCTGCTGAGATGGCACTTAGGAACCGGTGTTAAGTTTTAGCTGTAAAATCACAAGCAGAAGAGAATGGTGACACATTTTACCCATGGCCAGAAAGCCAGTTCATAAAAAGGTAACTTCCCAGCTAACAACTGGTATCATGATGATACAGCTGGGTAAACTGAATGAACTGGGGGTAAAGGACACAATAACGTTTCACGAACAGCCACAAATTCGTAATCCTCCACATACGAGTTCAAGACGTAAAGCCACCGAGCCACTACACCCAAAATATTAATATTATAGTTCAAAAACAAAGAACAAGTATTATTGAAAAATCAAGAAACAATATAGTTATTTCTTTAAAAGGAGGTCCCGGGGGCTCAGCGTCTAGTCTTGAAGACTTATAACGCTAAAATTCGGGATCTGAGATATAAAAGATAACTCTTTTGTAGATTTGTGCTTAACAACAATTGTTATGGATTTCGCGCATAGCTACACGAGGGCTATCTGCGCTAGCCGTCCCTAATTTAGCAGTGTAAGGCAGCTAGTCATCACCACCCACCGCCAACTCTTGGGCTACTCTTTTACCAACGAATAGTGGGATTGACCGTCGTATTATAACACCTCCACGGCTGAAAGGGCGAGCATGTTTGGTGGGACGGGGATTCGAACCCGCGACCCTCAGATTGCAGGTCGAGCGCCCTAACCACCTGGCCATGCCGGGCCGCTTAACAACAACAAAAATAAAACTTTTTCTGAGTTTATCAGAATTTCTTGTCGTATAAAAATAGAAAAACACACAACCTGAAAATAAATTTTGGCATTTTAAAAATAAAAATGATAATAATAACGTTTTTGATCATAGCCCTATAGTTTTCCCAATATCTGGTGAGAAATAAAACTTATAAGGGGTAATTTATGTTTTACTTTGTCCTATTTCACTGGGATTAAGGCGATTTTTAGAAATACTGCGCCTTATAAATAACTCTGAACTAGATCAAAACAAAAGACGTTAATCAAGCAATGATTCAGAAGAGAACGAAGATAATCTGGAAGATATTATAGCTAAGATATCAGGTATTATCATGTTAATTTTTTTTTCAATAAAAATACTTTAGTTAAAGAGAGATACGAGAGTTAGTATAAAATGTATAGTTAAAGTTCTTCAAAATTTTGTTGGAATTAAATTTTGATAAACTAAGTTAATATTTAACCGACCATTTGCAAAATATAAGTTAACGTACTAATTCAAACCTTCTATAGAAAAAGTTAAGAACCAGTGTTAGCTATTGCAATATTAGAGTTGACGAATGGTTTGGTTTGAATTTCGTGCAAAGCTACACGAGGGTAGCCATCCCTAATTTAGCAATGGAAGACTAGAGGGAATGAAGCTAGTCATCACCACCCACCGCCAACTCTTGGACTACTCTTTTACCAACGAACAGTGGATTGAACGTCACATTATAACGCCCATACGACTCTCAGATTGCGAGTCAAGCGCCCTAGCCACCTGGTCATGCCGGACCAGTTGACGAATGCTAATTATTTCTGTTTGTAATCTAGTTCATATTATTCATTGCTGTTCTCTTCAGTGATACCGTTGTGTATTAATCCATAAATTAATTGTCAATACTTTCTATATCCTTTCTTTAAATAACATTCATAAATTTGGAAGCTATAACTAAAAAAGGTATGTAGTTCCTGTATAGCAGGTTTGTTTATCAAGGAAATATTTTTTTTTGGAGGGGGACTACAAATGGCATAATTATATCATTATATCACAGTACACTATAATAAGAAAGTACGATATTTCAAATCTATCAAAAGATTAATTAGTATGTTATGAATTATATGAACGTGACTATAATTATGACTACACAACAGCTAATAATGATATACTGTACTGAATATTGTTCAGATTAATTAGCATGTTATGAATTATATGAACGTGAATATAATTATGACTACTCGACAGCTAATAACGATATACTGTACTAAATACTGTTCAGGTTAATTAGCATGTTATGAATTATATGAACGTGACTATAATTATGACTACTCAACAGCTAATAATGATATACTGTATTAAATATTGTTCAGATTAATTAGCATGTTATGAATTATAAAAATGTGACTATAACTATGACTACTCAACAGCTAATAATGATATACTGTATTAAATATTGTTCAGATTAATTAGTATGTTATGAATTATATGAACGTGACTATAATTATGACTGCTCAACAGCTAATAATGATATACAATACTAACTTTTGTTCATATTAATTAGCATGTTATGACTTATATAAATGTGACGATAATTATAACTACTCAACAGTTAATAATGATAAACTGTACTAACTTTTGTTCATATTAATTAGCATGTTATGACTTATATAAATGTGACGATAATTATAACTACTCAACAGCTAATAATGATATACAATACTAACTTTTGTTCATATTAATTAGCATGTTATGACTTGTATAAATGTGACGATAATTATAACTACTCAACAGTTAATAATGATAAACTGTACTAAATATTGTTTTTTTTTTCGTAAGTCGTAACATAATTTCACAATATACAGTAGATTGATACAGTTACTCAAATTATGAAACATGGGAATTTTGGTGGAGAGAGATTATATATTACAGTTTTATGATGAAAAGGTTAAGTGTTTTTAGCCTTACTAAAACGCTTCATTCCCCAGTGGCGAAACATTAATCGGGGGATTTATAACGCTAAAAATGGTGTTTCCATCAAAATTGTTTTACTTTTCCCATGATTTAATTTATTAATAAATCAAACACACACAAAACCTCTTAACGGGAAGTCTGTTTACTTCACACTCATCATTAATATTAATTTTGAATTCAGTTCCAACACATAGTACATATTCAATCTCATTGTAAGTAAACGTAACATGTTTCAATTATTTATTGATATTATTCACAAGCACACCAGATACGCAAAATTGAAAAACATTAATTTGTCGTGATATACATTCATGTTTATGAACTATAAGAAAATCAAGTTTTAAAACGATATAAACATTCAAATTATGCAGTTTTAATTTCACATTCTATGATATTTCACTCTCCTGTTTATATATTACAGAAATAACGAAGTAGAATATTATAACCAGTTTTCTTTGTTTGTTTGAGATATTCGCGTAAAGGACTACACGTCTCTAAAGTTGAGCTGATGGACTGGAGAAAAGGCAGCACTATTCAACACCACTCGCCGCCAACTATTGTCTGACCGAATAGTTGGATCTACGGCCTCAAAGTGCGGAGTACAATCTTGCGACCCTTTTTCTGATTTATAATGCTAAAAGCAGTGGATCGATTCCCCTCGGTGGACACAGCAGATAGCTCCGATGTGGTTACGCTATAAGAAAAACACACACACACAATACTACGGCAACGGAACTCGTAACCCGACCGTCAGATCGAGAGTATGACACGCTAACCACTAGGACACACCTCGTCCTCCAAACTAGGTAAAAACATTTATTTTAGATAACAAACTCAATACTTGTAGTATTTCTGTTTTGAGCTTATAATACTTACTTTGGATTCATACAAAAATTACACTTCCAAATACTTATCGATGTTCCTTTAGTATTGTCATACAAGATGTGTACACTCACGTTTAAGTTGTGTACATGTAATAATAACTTACTTAACAGTTGACTTCATTTTGTAAAATATTTGTTTTATTTTAACAAAAAGGTCAAAGAATTCAGGTCTGATCAATAATTCACGAATCAGAGGACCTCAGACGACTGTTTGTTGATCGCTGCTGTGATCGGGAACTGTTTCCTTAATCAGTTGATTATTAAATACCTTCTCTTTGCCAATTTCTATTTACTTCGAGTTTGTCCATTGTACATGATAATTCACATTTAAAAACTGTAGAAATTCCAATATATTAAATTGTCAGGAAATATATCTGGCTAAGAGCTGATTTAATTTTTTGCCAGTAATGTATCATACGATGGCTGAATATCATAATTTATACATATTTATCTTTTTATGCACATTGATGCAATATTAGGTTTATTTTGAGTTTAAGATAAAGGCATAAACATCTAATTATTACTCGTAAAAAATAAAAGCATACCTTAGATAAAATACTTATCTTATGATCAATTCCCTGTATAAGGAAGAGTGAAAAAAATTAATACGATCTTCAAAATCTATCTACAAATTAAACAAGAAACTTAGCTTTGAAATGAATTATTTTCTTGATTATTTGACATTTACGATCTTTGGGTATTATTAATCTGCGGGCTTATAATGCTTAGAATGAGGGTGAGTAGAACAGATAGCCTATTATGTAGCTTTGAGCTTAACAACTCGAAAATTTTAACTTTCCAAGTTATATGCATTTTTTGAAATATAGAATAAGAGTTAATATTTTCAGTGATATTTTTTTTACTTATCCACAAAACTTCATTTCAGATGGCCTTGATATTGTTTTTATAACTGACATGGAAATAACTAATAAATGGTGAATTACAACTAATTTACTTTTGTATCATTTCTCTGTAGTTTATTTTATTTTGGAACATAGCGAATATGAGAAATATTCTCTTTTATAAGAATTACAGCAGCGTGAAAAACAAATCATACAACATTAATTACGTAAGTGAACAGTTGCATGAAAAACAAATCATACAACTTTAAATACGTAAGTAAACAGTTGCATGAAAAACAGTTCATGCAATTTTAATTACGTGAGTGAACAGTTGCATGAAAAACAAATCATACAACTTTAATTACGTAAGTGAACAGTTCCATGAAAAACAATTCATACAACTTTAATTGCGTAAGTGAACAGTTGCATGAAAAACCAATCATACAACTTTAATTATGTAAGTAAACAGTTGCATGAAAAACAATTCATACAACTTTAATTACGGAAGTGAACAGTTGCAAGGAAAAACAATTCATACAACTTTAATTACGGAAGTGAACAGTTGCAAGGAAAAATAATTCATACAACTTTAATTACGGAAGTGAACAGTTGCATGAAAAACAAATCATACAACATTAATTACGTAAGTGAATCGCTTCGAAGAGGAATGTTTCAAAAAAATCAGTTAAAGTAGAAAATAACAAAATACGGAAATTCGATGACGAGGAACCCACTTTGAGACTAATTATGAAACTAATTTAGAAAATAACAAAATACGGAAATTCGATGACGAGGAACCCACTTTGAGACTAATTATGGTTAGAGACGGCTTGAATGGGTAATGAAGAAACACTTTAATATAAGTTTAACATAACAGTAAATGTACAACGCTTCGACAAGGTTTTGTCTCCAACCAAAATACGGAAATGACAGGAAATATGTATGGAATATTCGCACTTTTAGTGCCCGAATAAGAACACTGACGAGAAAACTTCCAGATTTCATTCTGTACGGATCAGATGAAACAAAGTATACATGCACAAGGTTGACGTGGCATGAACTAAATGTGGATCACCTCGCGCTTTTTTCATATCCTTTCGGAAATACTTTTCATGTCTGAATGACCGCGGAGATCGAGTTCAAAATACCCTTAAGAAATCACCGTTCTGATGTGTCTCGATGTGGCATACTAGATATTTTTCTTGTAAATTTGGCTTTAATATGCATTGGACCCTTCACACTATCCTAGATTTAGCATGAATCGCAAGATATATGAATAATCTCTTCTAACAGATGACAGAATATTTTATTTCAAAAACCACGAATTATTTTATTTCGTTAACAAATCTTTTAATTTTATATTGCAAATTTCAGTTTCATGAAGTTGAAATTTAATCTAGTTGTTAGTGTTTTTTTCGTCTTGCAAAAGTACACGGTTGGCTCTCTGTACTCTGCTCACCGAGGAAAATCGAACCCCGGATTTTAGCTTTGTAAGTTAGTAATCTTCCCGCTGACCCATTTAGACAAGGACTTTAAGAATGTTAGTGTTGGTTTAGGTCTATTAGTGCTGTTAGTGTTGGTTTAGATCTATTGGTGCTGTTAGTGTTGGTTTAGGTCTATTAGTGCTGTTAGTGTTGGTTTAAGTTGGGTTAGGTCTATTAGTGCTGTTAGTGTTGGTTTAGGTCTATTAGTACTGTTAGTGTTGGTTTAGGTCTATTATTACTGTTAGTGTTGGTTAAGGTCTATTAGTACTGTTAGTGTTGGGATAGGTCTATTAGTGCTGTTAGTGTTGGTTTAGGTCTATTAGGGCTGTTAGTGTTGGTTTAGGTCTATTAGTGCTGTTAGTGTTGGTTTAGGTCTTTTAGTACTGTTATTGTTGGTTTAGGTTGGTTTAGGTCTATTAGTGCTGTTAGTGTTGGTTTAGGTCTATTAGTGCTGTTAGTGTTGGTTTAGGTCTATTAGTGCTGTTAGTGTTGGTTTAGATCTATTAGTGCTGTTAGTGTTAGTTTAGGTCTATTAGTACTGTTAGTGTTGGGATAGGTCTATTAGTACTGTTAGTCTTGGTTTAGGTCTATTAGTACTGTTAGTGTTGGTTTAGGTCTATTAGTACTGTTAGTGTTGGTTTAAGTCTATTAGTACTGTTAATGTTGGTTTAGGTCTATTAGTACTGTTAGTGTTGGTTTAGGTCTATTAGTACTGTTAATGTTGGTTTAGGTCTATTAGTACTGTTAGTGTTGGTTTAGGTCTATTAGTGCTGTTAGTGTTGTTTTAAGTCTATTCGTGCTGTTAGTGTTGGTTTAGGTCTATTAGTGCTGTTAGTGTTGGTTTAGGTCTATTAGTATTGTTAGTGTTGGTTTAAGTCTATTAGTACTGTTAATGTTGGTTTAGGTCTATTAGTACTGTTAGTGTTGGTTTAGGTCTATTAGTGCTGTTAGTGTTGGTTTAGGTCTATTAGTGCTGTTGATGTTGGTTTAGGTCTATTAGTACTGTTAGTGTTGTTTTAAGTCTATTCGTGCTGTTAGTGTTGGTTTAGGTCTATTAGTGCTGTTAGTGTTGGTTTAGGTCTATTGGTACTGTTAGTGTTGGTTTAAGTCTATTAGTACTGTTAGTGTTGGTTTAAGTCTATTAGTGCTGTTAGTGTTGGTTTAGGTCTATTAGTGCTGTTAGTGTTGGTTTAAGTCTATTAGTGCTGTTAGTGTTTGTTTAGGTCTATTAGTGCTGTTAGTGTTGGTTTAGGTCTATTACTTATCTTATTAATGGTTAAACGAAATATTATCATATCACGAATTAATTGTCTTCACTCTTCAAATAAAAAAACTAAATTTGTTAGCAATATTTCGACCATAGATCTACATTAGGGCTGTTAACGATACTAAAATAACAAAACTTAGTTTTAGTTTGAGAGGAGAATATATTCACCTCATTGTGTAAACTTTATATTTAAGCATGATTGTAAATATGTTTGTAAACACCTTATCCAACATTGCAAACTTGTTTGTTTGTTATGAATTTCGCGCAAAGCTACACGAGGGCTATCTGCGCTAACCGTCCCTAATTTAGCAGCGTAAGACTTGGGCTAGTCATCACCACCCACTGCCAACTCTTGGGCTACTCTTTTATCAACGAATAGTGGGATTGACCGTCACGTTATAACGCCCACACGGTTGAAAAGGCGAGCATGTTTGGTGGGACCGGGATTTGAACCCGCGACCCTCAGATTGGGAGTCAAGCGCCCTAACCACCTGGCCATGCCGGGCCACACTTTAATCACTATAGAAATACCCCCTGGTTTTTAACAATGAGATGAAGAATAATGCGATATGATATTTATTATGTAAGGTTAAAACAGATATTTTAATGATGTTCAAATACTTATTAATGTTCAGAAAAGTCCACAAAGTATAAGTGTTATTTACAAATGACGATATAAATTACGGTTCAAATATTTTTTTATTATCAAGCCTAGCTCCCTCTCGAGTTTGAAAAAAGTAATTATTATATGTATATGTTACAATGAAAGAATAGATACCGAGAACAGGTAGCTACAGTATTACACATTGTGGTGCGTGCTTCCTGTACAAATTTCTTTGTTAATGGGAAAGAGGTGTGACAATTTTGATGAGTTTCAGATTTATAAGAGTCAACAAACCATTTGCAAAATTGTACAAACTTAAATTTGTACTAAGCTGTGCTTCTCAATTTACTCACCCATTAAGATAAAGGCTCATTGACGTAATTTACGACAAGATAAGGCCCGTATAGCTGTGGGCCTGCCTGAGAGTGAAGATGTGCAAAGAGTTTGTTTCTGTTGGCTTTAAGTGTCACAAAATATTCTTACTAAGCTGATGAAGAGATACCAATATCAGAGAACGCCCGAGACTTGGCAAGATACGATGTACAAGTACAACTTAACGCTAGGTTGAATATCTTTATAACATACTTCATAGAAATTGCTTTGTTGATGCTGTGATACCTACTATATAATTTCACAACGTTGCTGGAGCTACAAACACATACAAAACAAAACAATGAAAAATAATCTACATATAGTCTGGCAGTTTATCGTTTTTTTGCATACCTAAAGCTAGTGAGACATTCAGGGAGAAGCCTAGATAAAGTTAGGTTTATCTCAGATATCAAACATGTTACCTGCATTCAAATTCTGAGTAGCAACGTCTCAGAAAGCACTACGCCAACTGCTCAGTAGGTGAATTTAATGAGTTTTTGGTGGGGTTGTTCTCTGTTGATCTGATGGACAGAGTAATCTGTACATCATCAGAAGTGATGCTATGGATTCTTTCTTATACAGGTATGAGATCCCAATAGCCTCTGTTAGTTCTTTTCTTTTTGCCATTAGGTTTGGTATGATTTTGAAGAATGATAACACAGTATACAAGTAAATTGCTATTTGAAAATTATTTGTAATTTTTATCCCCTATTCCATAAGATTACAGAAATCTTATGTTGTTTTTATCCATCACCTCACTGTTCTCCGGAATTAGACAATCGTTATTTGGACCAATAAGCATATATAAACTCAAATATACCTCATTCTATGAAGTAGAAAGCCTGCTAAAAATATAACTCTGTCCATATGAAGAAAAATTATGACAAAATGAAATTTCTTCTAGGTAAGATAAAATATAGCGATCATAACTGGACCATTTGTGGAGATTTGAAGTGATAACTATGCTTCTTGGCCATTAGTCTGGATATACAAAAATGCCTTACTTCATATGTGAATGGGATAGCAGAGAAAAAGCTAATCATTGGAAAAGGAAGGAATGGCCAGAAAGAACTAACTTAAAACCAGGCAGCAAAAATGTTTTCAATGAACCTCTTGTTGCCACCACCATTACACATTAAACTGGGGTTAATGAAGCAATTTTTAAAGGCTTCAGATAGAGATGACAACTGTTTCAAATACATTTCTGATCAATTCTTTTCTCTAAGTGAAGAGGAAATAAAGACTGGAGTGTTCCTAAAAGTTTCTTGATTCATTGTAAAATGTAGAAAAAAGGGCTTGGATATCATTCAAAATTTTGAAAATTTTCTAGGAGACCATAAAACCAAAGACTGTAGAACAATTGTTAGCCACATGCTGAATAGCTATGAAAAACTTGGTTGCAACATGAGTGTAAAAGCGCATTTCCTTCTCAGCCACTTGGAGTACTTCCCTGAGGTCCTTGGAGCGGTTAGTGAAGAACAAGGTAAAATGTTCCATCAAGGCTTAAAAACATGGAAAAATGATATCATGGAAACTGGAATGTCAATGTGATGGCTGACTATTGTTGGTCTTTGAAGAAAGATGTTTCCGAACCAGATTACAAAAGACATCTAAAATGAGGAAATTCACACCAATTTGATGATGTATGTAACCAAAGAAAGGTAATTTAAAATTATTCTTTCTGTGAATTTTGTTCTATTATCGTTCTTTTACTCATATTTTAATAAATAAAGTTCTTTTGGTGTGAAGTTGAATATGTTTAATTTGTTTCTAAATGTTTCATCTAATATAATGTTTATATCATGCACATTAAATCAGAAAGTTTTATTATTGATTTTATGAGAAAATCTGGTGAGACAAAAAAAAAGCAACTGATATCAGATTTGGAATCAGCACCTCCAATTTGTATTCCATCTATTTTCAAAGAAATAACAGAAAAATGTTTTTCATTTGTATACTGGTGTACTATACACACCAGACAGATTATATCAACTCTAAAATGCCTTAGTGAGGGAAGAAGACAAAGTTTCTAATAACTTCCTCTAGTGTAAGCATAGATGCTATTAAGATGAGGAAAAACATTTTGATATATATAATATTTGATATTCTTTAGCCTTGGTGTTAGTGAAGGCATTTTTAAGCTAAAAGGTACAATACATTTATGTCTACAGCTTCATGTGAGAAGTTAGCGCGGTACTTTTGCACACACGCTTATTGGCTGCCTGAGGTGAAAGGAGTAGGAACGATGATTTTCCTGAAGTGGCACCAGAAAGGTGACAAAGATGATGATGCACAGTTTCACGAAGTAGCGCTATAGGATAGAGGGTATAGCTGGGAGAGGATGACAATCAGTGTTACCCACCAGAGGGCGTTTTTCTAGAGAAGAGGTTACGTATATGGTTCTAGGAATTGGCACTAGAGGGCGTGTTGCTAGCGTCATGTTGCTAGAAGAGTGGGTAAGGATGATGAGATCATCTATTATGAGTGCCAAGATAGTTCAAGAGTGAATTGCCAGAGAATGATGTAGTTTAATAGATATCAAAATCACTTAACATGTCATTACATCACTTTCGCCCCCCCCCTTCCAGTGGCACAGCGGTATGTCTGCGGACTTACAAACGCTAGAAACCGGATTTCGATATCCGTGGTGGGCAGAGCACAGATAGCCCATTGTGTAGCTTTGTGCTTAATTCCAAACAAACAGTCACCAACTTTATGGTTTTACTTAGGTAAAATCAAATTAATATTTCATCTAATTTGCATATTGTATTTTTCATTTATACTAGACTATCTTGCACAGTCCTAAAAAGGATTAGATGACATTATAGTGTGATTCACTAGAGGGCGTGTTGCTAGAGGTGGATGGTGATATTAAGGTACTATAATCGTAGAGCATCAAACTGCATACATATCTCAACATGTCTCATCTTATGTTAACTTTATGTTAATTTGCATAACATATAATTATATATCCTGGAAAGGTTTTCATAATTATCATGCTTACTGAACTCATTATCATTTCTTATCATTATGTTAAACTTTATATTTTTCATTTCATAGTTATATTATATATATAACATACAATAATATGTTTGCAAATGTTTTTAATTATCATCATGCTTACTGTCCAATCTCTAATCCTTGTCAGTATGGGAAACTTTATTTGGATAACACCTTGGAAATACATTTATTTAAATCTCTAAATAATTAACAAATAATAATCAATCTATTTATCACTTACCATTATATGAATATTGTAAGACATTATTAAACAAATACACTCAAAGAAGACCAGCAAAAAAAGTTTCACTAGACTCCTCACGTGTAAAACATGTCACGTGATTCTTGGCTAAAGACTAATCCTTTTTCATCAAATCAGCCAATCTGGATTTTAGAGCTAAAAGAACGCAGACAAGCAAAATATTCAATATCACAAACTTAGAATAACTTATCAGAAAGGGTCATTGAACAACAGGAGAGAGGCATCAAATGGTAAAACAACACGATCCTCTTAAAACTGACAAAATAAAGGATCAGTGCATTCTGGGATTATGAAACTTTTTATTGGTAAAATTCATTATTTCTAGCCTGAAATGAGATGTGATATGTACAATAATATATCCCACTAAAGTCATGCCACTTGTATATTAGTTTAAATATTTGTTGACAAATTTTACTTCCGTATCATTTTAAGTTCTCAAAATTGTTATATTTCATTGTATGCACACTCATGAATTATAATAATCACATAGTCAGACAGCAGAAGATCACCAAAGCATCAGTTACTCAATACATTTTCCCACACAAATGAACATAGATTCTAAACGAAAAAGGTAGTGTACAACTCTGTATTTCTACTTCGCATAGTTCAACAGTATAACTCGCAAAACAAAAACATTTTATTCAACTTTGTTAACCTAAACTGACCATAATTGTCTTAATTTTGCGGTAACTATCGTCCTTCATTACCTACTCATGTAATTATATACTGTAAATGTAATCTAAATTATGACCCTAACGTGAAAAGTTAGTTTTCTCATTCGATGACGAGGAACCCACTTTGAGACTAATAATGGTTGGAGACGGCTTGAATGGAAAACTTGAATATAAGTTTAACACAACAGCAAATGTACAACGTTTCGACAAGGTTTAGTCATCATCATGTACAAGTAATTTACACTGACGACATTGTCGAAACGTTGTACGTTTGTTGTTATGTTAAACTTATATTAAAGTTTTTCTTCATTACCCATTCAATCCGTCTCCAACCATCATTAGTTTTCTTATGTTAGAATTTAGATATTGCATATCAATGTTCTATCCACTTCTACCTGAGGGTCATTAATAGTTAACATAAACGATAGAAAGTTTACACATGCAATATCCAACTGGCGTGGACATTTCAATCGTATGATTTATGATTAAACATTCATTGAAATATTTTGTCAAGAACCTTTTAATTAATAACAACAACTATTTAAATTTTTTTTGTTTAATAGTTTATTTTAATACACAGAACGATTGTCAACTCTTTATAACAAAGATAATGCAGTATTCATAAGTGTCTGAACAATTACATTCTGAAGAAGAAGGAAGCCAAGAAGTTGAACTATCTATAGATATTGTTAAGTTATATTTGTAAACAATAGAAGTGTTAACATATAAATGTGTGATTTCTAGATCGAAAACAGTAAGTAGTATCTTATGAATAGAAAATAATGTAGCAAGACCTAAACATTTCAAACGCCTTTGACCAGTATATCAGTTTTAAGAGGGTCGTGCTTGATTGACCTTTAGATGCCATGACTCTTTTTTGTCCTAAGTAATTGTATTTTCATAAGTATAAATAAAACTAAGATAACTATAGTCGATTTTCTCCTCGTTGGTCTATAAGTGTACTATAAATGATTACCTATAAATCTAAACAATGGATCTAAGATCATTATAACCTTTCTAATATTCGAAGTTTTATTAATAAATAGCGTATACGTATATATTAATAGGTATTGATTTAATCTGATCATTCAGATTATTTTCATTATGAATATCAACTATAATAGTTAAATAATTATCGAAATTACAAATTTGTGCACATAATTTCTACCATTCTGAATTTGATAAAACAATGAGATCCTTATCAGATGTCAAATCAATATCATGCTAATCAAATTGATACGTAAGTAGAATAGAGAGGATATTATTAACACAAACACAACACTAATCATAGATTCCGTCCATTTAGTAGAAAATCTTGCTCAGTTTTGCTCTGCATATTTACCCTAATAGTTGAGGTTCACTCTTTAGATTCCTCTCATTCTGTGATACCTTCCTTGGTTGGATAAAGTTTATAGGTCTAAGCTAGAAAAATAGATATCATAAAGTAACAATTAGAACTTGCAAGTCGATAATCGGTCAGAGACAAACTATCTTTCATGTTATAATTATGAGAATAATAGGCTGATGATTTAAGGGAGGGATAGTAAAAGATAATCATATCATATTAATAATATCATATAATCGTTTCACATTCACAATACCTAAGTGAAATAATAATCATTTTGAAAATTTAGAAATATACAGAAATAACATTTCTGACTTGTGAAAAAATAATTAAACCAATATTGATATTTTTGATTCCTTTATCCATCATAAAGTTTACCAGTTATCTACTATTTTGAATTTACTTTCAAGGCTATTGACCATTCATTCGGTCAGGTTTAAGAAATAGTAGAGGAGTAGAGAGAGGATCAAAAGATCTATGGTATGAAATTCCAGCACGACAAGATAGTCAGTTTATTATGGTTTTCAAGTGCATGATATGATTTGTAGAGTTTCTAAATAAAGAAACGTTCTATGATCCTATTAGCTCGAATCTCTTTGAGGAATGTCCCTTATATTTCGTTTATGGGGATTTATCCTAACTGACTACTAACATGCTAGAACATTTGGATATACCACTAACATGCTAGAACATTTGGATATACCACTGATATTATTACATTGGGCTTTAAGGTATACTGAGAAATCTACATCATGCTTTCTGAATGACAAAATATATTCTTCTTAAGAAAACAATTTTGTTTAAACAATTGAAAGCGAAAACATGTTTGAACATATCATCTCTACTGATGAAAACGTTTCTCCCTCCTAATATTTACAATAAACATCAGCATTAATCTATTGCCTGATCTTTCTTGCAAGTTTGCCGTGAACGATTAACTACAAGTCTAAACAGTTGATCTAAGATCATAATCACCTATCTAGTCCTTGAAGTTTTTTAAACAAATGTTTCAGTACGTGTGACAACTATGTTATTTATAATTTATGAGTTTACTTACATACATTGGTGATAGCATGTCTATATGGAGATTTTTATTAGACGGTTAAACACATTTATAGAAACGTGAACAATCAGTTCATGGAGTCTAATTGAGAAGAAAGTATACAAAAATTGTAAGGTAACTGAAATGTACAAATGTACAATCAAATTTTGAGAAATATGATATCATGAATACACATTTAGTGTTTTTCATCACTTTATAAACTGAAAGAACCAATAAACTATGTTTACTGACTTTTAAATTCAATGACATACAAAAGCTGACCATCAATAGTTAAGTTAAAATATATTGAACATTAAATTTATAATCTACTATTTTTGAATTTATGTAAATAAATGTGATTATGTGGTCTTTGAACAATTTATTTTGAATATTAGATATAATGCAAAGATATTTATGATATTTATATCTTAGTAACGAATGTTTATTCATAAATAGTGACTGGCTACTGGTTCTTTGACCATTTGATCTCTCTCTTCTGCTGTTCAATGACCCTTTCTGATAATTTATCCTAAGTTTGTGATATTGAAAATTTAGTGTGTTTGGCCAAGAATCTCGTGACATGTTTTACACGTGAGGGGTCTAGTATAAACATGTTTTTGAGATTTAAATATTACAATATTCATAAAATGATCAGTGGTAAATAAATAAATAAATTGTTTATTATTAGTTAATTATTTAGAGATTTAAATAAACGTCCTTCTCAGGATGATATACAAATTAAAAACTATAAAGATGACCATAATGATAAGAAATAGAGATTAGGCAGTAAGCGTGATAATTAATGAAAACTGTTTCAAGACATATAATTGTATGTTATAGATAATTTAAGTATTGAAATTAAAACTATAAAGTTGAACATAATGATAAGGAATAGAGTTTAGTAAGCGTGATAATTATGAGGAACTTTTCAGGACATGCGATTATATTATGCAAATTAAATATAGAAGTGATTAGGTTAACATAAGATGTGATATGTTGAGATTTGTATATAGTTTGATAATCTCATCATCCGATGGAACTATAATAAAATTGTCCTTGGTCCGCCTGTAGTATTTTAGTCCCACCATCCGCCCCTAGCAACACGCCCTCTGGTGAGACACAGTATAATTTCACCCCGTTCTTTTCATGACTATGCAAGATAAAGTAGTATAATTGTACAAAGTATAATATGTTAATTTTAACACTTTCATTGTTACGAAAGCAAAAACTATAAAGTTGATAACGTAATCACACGTTGAGACACGTTTCTCTCTCTTGATTACATTATTTTGTGGTGGTTCACTCGTAAACTGTCTGGGCGCTCATAATAGATGATCTCACAATCCTATCCCTTCCTCTAGCAACATGCTCCTAGCAACACGTCCTCTAGTGCCACTTCGTGGACATACGACATTTTCATCTCTGTCACCACTCTGCTGCCAACTCGTAGACGTCATCGCTCCTTCCCCTATTCTCTGAGACAGCCAGTAAGCAAATGTGTCTGAAGTATCGCACTAACTATTGGTGCATTATAATTTAATTAATTGTAAATTAACCCAATAGATACTCCTAAAAAGTCACTTTTAAATGTCTCAAATTACCATATCAACCCCTCCCCCCATATACATATATATATCTCCCCCAGTGGTACGACGGTATGTCTGTGGACTTCAACGCTAGGAACCGGGTTTCGATACCCGTGATAGGCAGAGTAAAGATAGCCCTTTGTGTAGCTTTGTACTTAATAACAAACAACAACAACAACCCATATATTTAAAGAGGTTTGCAAATGTTTCGTTGAAGAAAACATTTAACGTTTGTTCATTTTAATAAAAATATTTGATACTCTGAAAATAATTTCACTGTTTTCGAAACTATTATACTGCATATTTTCACTCTTATACAAAACAAAAGCATTTGTAACAAATGTGTGTTCCGATCATCTTGTTTTATCCCCATTAGGTTCACAGTAAGTTTACACACTTGCTACGCTAAAATCAGGGGTTCGATTCCCCGTGGTGGACGCAGCGCTGATTAGCCTTTTGTGTAGCGTTGCGCTAAAACAAAATAAAGAAACATCCTGCTTTTCGGGTATATTGGTTTCCACGGTAACCTTAAAAAGACATGATCAGAATCTTATTCTTCAAGACATATCGGCAAATGTGATGAATTTGCAAATGAAATTCATATCCATTTGATTTTATCCATACCAGTGCATAGCGTGCTAACAAAAATCAAAACAGAATTATCACATACGGTAGGAACAAGTAGATAGGTGTACAGAGAGTGAATCTAAATCTTGTCTATACAGCAGTTATTTCCTCAAGGCGTGCAATTTCACTAAGTGCTGTTGTCAACGTTGTCTGATTGACATGTATAAAGTTGCATGGTAAATACTACACTTAATGAAAAAACGCAACTTGTAACACGTGCAGTGAGATTTTAAAGCAGCTAGATTTATTTGTTCTGTATAAATAGACCAAAAAAAATTGCAGTCTTCGTAAAATATATATGCGAATGGACTTATATACTAAGCCATTTAGTAAATAGATTCAAATCCTATACATCCATAATATTTCTCTTTTAATTCTTGTAATAGTTAAGATTAGGACGGATATTGTGGATCAGTCGCTGTACCTGATTATGCTAGAAAAACATGAAAGGGGAATCTCACCTACCCTATAGATATATGGTACATCAAACAGTTTTCCTTGAAAAGTAGATAAGCCTTCCGAAAAATTAATAAGACAGAAAATAAAGGCAGTGACGTTGAATGATGGCACTTCAATCACTCATTGCCAGAACAAATGTTACTAAAGCTAGGGAATATATAAACTCTTCATTATATTTCACCTCAGGCTCAGCTATAGTACAATCAAATATAAATTTTCCTAAAGTTTTGATTGTTTTCATTTCCGTAGATTTTGCGATGTAAGATTATATTGAACACATTGATATCGAGAAGAACGCACAAAACTGGTCTGAATTTTTTTTTAGTTGTCTGAGAAAAAAAGAAGCAAAAAAAGTTATTGATCTTGTGATCTTCTTGCATGTTACATAATGAATTTTTTATGTTTCAAGCAAACAACTGTAGGAATCTAGCTTAGGTTATTTTTCTTTAAACAAATATTAATATATGTATGTATGTTAAGAACGGAGGTGGATTTGTGTACAAGATGTGTGCTTTTATTTCATTCTTGCCAAAAATGATTACATTTTGTAAGTAAGCATTGTAAATCTCAGATGAATTTATAAATGAAAAGGCTTAATTACGCAGACCTAGCTGTGTTTTGTGATTTACTTTTTTTTGTTATCAAAACAACGGCCCGTGGCAACTGAGCGATCATGCAAGTATTTTAAATAATAAACCCGGTTGATTTACCCAGTAATGCACGTGTATGGTAATGTTGCATGTTTATCTACTTGTACTGTTTCCGAGAGCCGGAAAGCATGTGTGTTTGAAAAGCATATTTTAATATGGAGCACATCATTGGCGATGAATCAACCCTGATATGAAAAATTCGCAGTAAACTTTTAAAAACTAAGTATTATACCCGCAGAAACCCCAAGCAATGGTAAGGCACAAACTGGTAAAAAACAAGACAACCACCCTTGTAAAAAATAACACTTAATAATGATACTTTATATATATTCATAGTTTATGCTCATTAACCAGGACGAGATATATTTTTTGATTATCTGGAGAAGAGTTGATTGGTGTATAAGTAACTTGCTACCAGTTGCAGATGTGTACCTTGAGGATATAAGGCATGTGATTTAGTGTCGGTTTTACGTTCTTATGTGGAGGTGGCGGTGGTATTGCTTTGCTGATATTATTCAGTATGTTATTAATAATGTTTTTTTTAAATTGATGCGCAAAGGTTTTTCGTTCTGCTGTTCCACTAATATCTTTCGTCAGACAAACCTCTCAGCTATAACTGTACCCGTAGTGATATTAAGAGGTTTGTTTCTTTGCTTTGATTGTTTGTTTGTTTTTGAATTTCGCGCAAAGCTACACGAGGGCTATCTGCGCTAGCCGTCCCTAATTTAGCAGTGTAAGACTAGAGGGAAGGCAGCTAGTCATCACCACCCACTGCCAACTCTTGGGCTACTCTTTTACCAACGAATAGTGGGATTGACTGTCACATTATAATGCCCCCACGGCTGAAAGGGCGAGCATGTTTGGTGGGACGGGGATTCGAACCCGCGACCCTCAGATTACGAGTCGAGCGCCCTAACCACCTGGCCATGCCGGGCCAATATTAAAAGGTTTACCCACTTTGACGTACAAGAAATACAGATTTTGAGTAGAAATTAGTTGATTTATAAAAAACAAAACATAAAGCTTATAAAATGGCTTAATATGTATTCCTAATTAGGATTTAGAACACAACACATTCATATGATGTTACTAGCACAACAGGAAACTGGGAATATATGTACTTGGATTATTTTAACAGAGCATACTAGGTTCACTGGATATACCGAGGTTTCAGCAACCTACAGTTTGTAAGAAGAACGTTACAAATATCTGGTTCAACGAAAACTGTTTCAGACATTTTGACAAATATCAGTCTAAGTTGAAACGCTAAGTTGTTTGACTTTATTTCTTTTAATGTTTTATTTCTATTCTATTGAAAGATAACTTGCTCCTTCGTCGAGAAATCGTTTTTCTTGTTGTTGTTAAGCTCAAAAGTATAGAATGGGCTATCTGTCCTTTGCCAACAGTGGCAATTGAAACCCGATTTTTTGTGTTATAAACCCTGAGACTTACCGCTGAACTACCAGGAATTTCTTCTTCTAGTAAGTAAGATGTTTTTCTGTTTTGTTTTTTAATTAAGCACAAAGCTACATTGGGCTATCTGTGCTCTGCCCACCAATGGTATCGAAACCTGGTTTCTAGCTTTGTAAGTCTGCAGACATACCGCTGTGCCACTGGGGGTCAAGTAAGTAAGACTAGTTAGTTAGTTACTTTGTAATTAAGCACAAAGCTACATTGGGCTATCTGTGCTCTGCCCACCACGCGTATCGAAACCCGGGTTCTAGCGTTGTAAGTCTGCAGACATACCGCTGTGCCACTGGGGGGCAATGAGTAAGAGAAATGTTTTTATGTTTTCCAGAGTAGAAATAGCTATTTTCACTATAATCAAAATCTTTGTTTCCTGAGGAAAGGAAGACACGAAGCTACTTTTCAGTGTCTTATAAAAATAAGTTTTATTTCCATATTACCCTAATATCTTCCTCATTCCCAAGTAATGTGATTTTATTCTCACAGTGTTACTATATCTTAGTGTACAAGAATATTATAGAAAGTGTCTATAAATCACATTTGTATATTTGCATCACAATACCCACTTGCTTAGTAGTTTGATTTGCACCAGAATTTCTTTGCATCTTTCAAATCACCAAGTTATTACTACCTGCCATTTAGAATCTAATGTTATGTTCAGTGTAAGTTATATGTTCATGCATACAATATTAAATTAGGTAAAATAAATATCCAGTGTATGAAGACACGTGTCTCATGTCATATAACTCAAGAATGTCACCACCTAGCGAAATTCATATTAGCTTTTTTTCATGCAAACTATGTTATCGCTGTATATAGTGCCTTATTTCGATAGGATAGTTCGCATACCAAAAAACTATAAATGCCTTGACTTGGTAGATTGAATTTCAAATAAGTATTTTCTAATTCACATACTTGATGTTTTTAAGCCACATGCTACACATACCTTTTAAAGTATAGATGGGTATTAAACTTAGCCTTAAGTAACTAGTGCTGTACGATTATTATTATGTATATTTTTTACTATTCTGCTCACATTTGATTATACAGATCATTCTAAGTAATAAAGGATCCGTACAAAAATAATCAAGATTATTTTTCTCCTTGACCTTTCGTCACAACAACAAAAATTTCTTGTCTATGTTCGTTGAAAATCTCTACCTTAGGGATAAATATGATAAAATGGAATTAATTGCTCTACCCATTTTAACATTGTTAGTTCTATGACTTTTTTATGTTTCGTCGTTTCTCGTAATAATGTTATCCACAACTTCCATGTCTGACGAACAGTTTAAAGCACAAAAGTTATAGCTGAAACTAAAAACTGAAAAAGTGGAATGGAAGTTAATCTGATGATATGAATTTTGAGGCGTAAATTTAAAAGACATCTTTGGGTTTACTCGTTTATCAGTCTTTTCTACTGTCTAAAACATTGCAATATTGTGAACTACCCTCCGAAAATATGTATAATCCTCTCTAAAAGGTTCAATAGACTATGAAGTAAACTTGGTAGTTTGTTAAAACACCAAACGATCAACGTTCTTTAACTACGCAGTTAAAAACTTTATTCTGAGAACGTCAACGATTTCAAAACAGACACTAATGTTTGACGTCAACTCATATCATCCTCAGAAGTGATTCGATGTCGAAACATGTACCTTGAATTTTATCCTTTTAATATAGAGTGGTCTGTTTTTATGTAAGATTATTTCTAAGACCTTCAAGTTAAGAAATGTACAGACATTTATTACACGCGTATGTGCAACTTACATGTTGTTTAAAGTGTTTTATTACTAGTCCTATCTGCATAGAAAAGAGAAAATTTAATGAATATAATTTTTTACAAACACAAAATATATGTGAAACATTTTAAAGAATGTTGTTGAATAAGAAAAAGACAGAGGATCGTTGAATTATGCAGTTCCAGTTCCTGGTTCTTCTTGCTAGAATATATAGGTGCCTGGTGGAATTTCCAAAGTTCTTATCCTAAAGGAAGGCTGTAGGCAAAGCGTCGGGTGGGATGTTCAATGAACTGGACAAGAAATGAAGTTATGTTTTTTCTTTCATAAAACATCATAATAACCTTTATTTATTTGCTGATTTCTGCACTCAAAATGCATGACTCCGTGTGTTTTAATTATTCATTTTCGCATTCCTTAGTTTTCATTTACGAAAAAAAAAAGAAGAAACGAATTGCCTTCAGTAATTGTCAGGGCTTGAAATATTCAAATTGTGGCCCCGTACATATAGTAACTTCAGTAATTGTGAGGGCTTGTAACATTAAAATTGTGGCTCCGTACATATAGTAAATTGTGCAGATTTGTGCTTAACAAAAACAAACCAACAAAAAACACGTCAAGCGAAAAGTAAGTGCAGATAATTATAATTCAATTTTGAAGAGTCCATTTCTTACTGGAGAATTATTTTTTATCGACTGATACTGTTTAAATCACACACACAAACAAATATTTTTTTCATTTGAAAGATAAAATGAGTAAAAGTCATCCGGCATAAAAGAAAACTATATTTCTAGCCGGCCCAGCATGGCCAGGTGGTTAGGGCGCTCGACTCGCAATCTGCGGGTCGCGGGTTCGGATCCCCGTCACACCAAACATGCTCGCCCTTTCAGCCGTAGGGGCGTTACAAGGTGACGGTGGTGATGACTAGCTGCCTTCCCTCTAGTCTTACACTGCCAAATTAGGGACGGCTAGCGCAAATAGCCCTCGTGTAGCTTTATGCAAAATTCAAAACAAACAAACAATAAACCTTGCTTTTGACATTCACCCCTTGATTTTAATCTCTACCTGACAATGATTTCTTTATGCGTAAGGTACACCTAAAGACAGGTAGACAAAATGAATAAGAACTATTTAGAAACCCATACTAAGATGTCAAGCTATCTAGCAGTCCTCGTACACCCTATTGATAAAGCTTGAAAAGCGTGCTATCAAATCCAGGCTGACTTCATGCAGATAAAGCATGACCCACCCTGAGGAGAGGAAGCAAAGATTTCATAGAATTAAGCATGTGATCAGCTTCCAAACCACGAGGCACGAAATATGCAGCATGGCCAATCCCACAAGCATTTCATTCTGGCACTTCCACAAGCTTGTGGTTGGTACAGGAGTAAAAATTATTATGATTTCATTAATTGATAGTGATGATGCCATTGTCATTCACATGGAGATCACGGAAAGGCCTTCATGCATTTATACATTAACCAATATAAGAAAATCAAGATGGCATGAAAGAGAGATCCATGATATAGCAGTTCTCGACCAAGCTACAACTACATGCAGATATGAACCTCATATTTAGCTAGGGTGAGATACTCAGAGTCATAATATTATATATAAAGACGAAAATCACGATCTGGACTAAGTAACAATCTCTACCTTTAAGAAGCTTATAAATGTCAACCAATTGAAGTTAGTATCATCATATTAACATAACTGGGCAAGAGGTATGGATTGATGTCTTGGTCAATTATTTATCTAATCCCTTGAAGGATCACTCGTGATTAAAGACCATCGAATTATTATCTTACAAAATATCATTGGTAATATTCCAGAGAAAGATATAGCTAGATACCTAGAATAATACTAGTGAATTCACAGCTGATACATGGGGAGGCTTTAAACCTGGTCATAACACCTTTGTAGTAGTTTTGAATCTGGAAGATGGCTAAAATAGAATTCACCTGCCCATCTTTACTGACCAAATGCACATAACAGACATCAGTGTAAAAAGCAATCTCTACCAGATGATGCATCACGAAGCATAGAAGCTGGCAATAAGACTGGGTTACCATCAATATTTGTATACCTCAAGGATCATTAACTATATCAAATATCTGCATCAAGGGTTTAAACTGCCTTGACATTCCAATCAGATGGTGTGTGCTAACCTTTGCTGAGGACATTCTGGTGTACAGCAAAGGTTCTACTAAGGCTGATATTAAAAGAAAAGTCAATGACCCCTCAGCAGAGTAAGAAAATGGTGTGTTCATCGGTCATGTCATATTCTGCACACTCAACAACAGACATGATGATGAGTACAAACCATCACCATCCTTCGCAGGCATGGCTATCCGTCTGGAAGAAACAACAAAGTACCTGGGTAAACGTTTAACAGAGAACTCAACTTTACCAGCCGCCTTAACACTGTCATAACCAGAGATACCATTGGCACCGATTCGGAGGAAAGACAAATAGAGCTGAAGAATATCGCTATCTTATTCGCTACCAAATTCTTATCCATTCCATCCTGGATCATGCACTACTGATGACCAATAGTAATACTATATAACTACTTAAGGCTGGAAAGATACAAAACAATTTTTTTAAGATTGGTCGAAAGATGTACATACTTATTTACCCCTTTAAAACCCTATTACACTTCACATACCTCAGAAATATAACAAAGTACCGAAATTGCTTGAAAACAAAAATTTTCACTAAATCCTCTCAGAGTTAAGACCCTAAACTCCATCATCAAGCAACTGTCCTTTTCATTTGGGACACTCCAACTCCACAGTGACCCTGTGGATGCCAACCAATCAGGGTTGTGCCTAAAAGGCATCTCAAGAGACAGCCAACAATGAGGTAACTGATGAATCCAGGTTGCAGGTGTTTCCATGTGGAATAAACGTCTGGTAACACTAGTATCTGTGGAAATCAGCTGGGACAGATAATGTAGAGGCTAGACAATGGGAGATGTGTAGCAGAAGCACATTGTTCAGCACCAATGGGCAGTCACCTCTTATTATATCCACATTCGGTTCTTACACCACAGGTAATGAGAGATCTGGCTTGAAATTCATTGTTTTGCATAGCTACGACTATAAGACTGATGGAGCATTCGGGTTTTCCAAAGGCATCATAAAGATGGAGCTGGACGTCATAAAGCAAGCTCTGCTTTAGACTGCTGAAAGAAATGAATCACAAATAGGCAATGCTATCAGTAGAACATTTATGCCTAACTTGCATGTTGTGCTGCATAAAATTCAGAGTGCTGGTTCCCTGATGGATGGTATAACTTAAAACAGCTGCGTGATTAGACCATCACCTGGATGTATATGCTAGATTATGCATGGGTAAAGCTAAATGAGGAAGTTGACAAGCTTGCAAGAGAGTTCCCTATATAATATCCTGCATAACACTCTTAGCAGCTTATCGATCTCCTATGCACTAGTGAGGAAAAAACCGGCAAATATGCAAGATATTCAAGACGTTCAAAGGAAACAAAACTGCTAGGAAACAAAGTATGGTATAGCTAGGAATAGCAAAAGATGAGGAATGAATAGCACAGTATACAGCGAGAAGGTCACTGCTGACACCACTAAGCGAACTCTCTTCTACTCCCTGCTTCTAGGTGTTACTATCAGTCATAACGTACCTTTTATGAACATTCATTAAACATTTGAAGTCAATTACATTTGTATTACTATATTCTTAAAAGGAAATAAAATATACTGTTTCAAGGTCACTTTGCAACGGCACCTAAGGAACTTTTTTGTCATAAATGTGTTTCATATATGTTTTTATACACTTTTACCAAGTCTATATGCGACAATATTCCATGACATAGTTCTTTTGTTTAACTGTTCTTTTACGTTTTACAATTTATATGAAACTCGTCAAAAAGCAAAGACAAGAACAAAAGTTTACCGCTGAAACATTGCCTTTAAAACAAAATTCTATTTTATTTGTTACTTGATCATACAACCTAAAGATTAGCATCATTTTCTAAATAATATCCTTATGTTATCACTAATCACATAATTACAGATGTAGTTCGACTGTATCTTTCCATCTCTATAGCTAAAGATATATCTCATACTAAGTAGCTTGGACTTAATTAACACGTACAGAAACCTCAGAGGGAGTTAACTTAGGTCCTATGGAATGGATTCAATATATCTAATAAAGCGTCGAAAATTGAATAGCTATTCCATTTGCGGTCTTCTTTTGGCGGGTGTTGTAAATAGTAATACTGTACCATATTCCTGGCAAAGTAACAAATTTGAAAAATTGAAGGGCGAATCTGTTTGATCCTAAAGAACATACAAACGTTTTTTTTCCCTTGGGTTACCCTTTTAATACCACCCAGAGTTTGTGAAAGTAAATCAGAAACTTATTTAAAGTAGCTATACTAGTAAGAACCTCAACTTCACATTATTTTGTAAGATTATGCTATCTAATACACTAAAGTATAGAAAACAAGGGAATTTCCAAACGTCATTGATGAGATCTAATTGGTTGTCATGGTAACAATATATCCGGTTTCAAGGTGAGTTGACTAAGCTGTAAAATCATTTTAAAATTAACGTTATCCAAACTATAATGCACATATGTTAGCAACACTTCTATGCATTTCAGTACCAGAAAGCACTAATTTCACAGTACGCATTATGGAATTCTTAAAATGAGGAACAATAAATTTAAGCTCCTTTAAACAGCTTCATATAGTCGAACATTAAAGGACTAAGAAAATGTGAAAATTCCAGTTGTTTCACATAAATTTAATCTTCGACACAATTTAAAATAGTGATTCAGTCTGTTATAATGTTTCTTGTATTGTTTTTGAGTTTAAAATGTCTGCATAAAAGTCTTTACACTTTATTCTTCAAAAAATAAATGTACTAAAATGATATTTTTTAGTTATCGTTATCATATGATTAAAAACCTTGAGCAAGGTGTCTAAGTTAGGCTTGCTAGGACTTATGGGGATTTAGATTTTCCTTTACAAGTGTTTGAACATTTCATTGACTTTGGTGTGTTCAGATTCATAATAAAATCAACAAATATTTCGATATTTATGTTATATATAATATGTTATTCTATATATATATATATTATAAAAACCACATAATTAAGGTAGATTAAGCTCTTATGAAACTTTTCATCCACAACTGGATTTCTACTCTCACTTTAAAATTTGGATAGATTAGTTTCTGTTAATTTTTGATACACCTGTGTTTTAAATGCAGATTTCTAATCAATAATGACATAGTGTAGAATTTATGTTGAAAGCCACATTCTCAAAATATTATAATAGGTCAAAACGTAAAACAAAAGGGTATTTTGTTTTGTCAATATGAATGGTATGTATGTGACACATGTTTTAAAAGACATAGCCGTCCTTAATTTTAAACTGTTAACTAGAATAAGGGTAACAAACCCAAAGCATCTGCTGCTTATGAAGCCACTTTTGACCAAATAGTGGAACTGCTGTCAAAGTTATAACGCCACAGAGATGAAAGAGTAAAATGTTGTTATAAAGTTAAATATAAGGAACATCAGTTGATGTTAAGAGAGGTAAGAAAGCAGTCAATTTGTGGTCAGTCTTCAAACAATCTGTAGCTGTCTTTTTAACTTCTCTACAAGTCACAAGAACCCCCTATTACTATGAAACGTTGTAATCCGATACAAGAAAAACAGGTGTGTGTGTGTGTGTGTTTGGCATGGTTTTTGAGACATTAGTAAAAAGGGACAACAGTTTAACAGACGAGATAAGGAAAAAAAAAAAAAAGACCAGGAGATGTGAGTGTGGCCGAATAGACCGAAAAAGAGGTGAAAGAAGAAAGAAATGCTGCCATTAGCAAATAAAATTTATATATGCTTTTGATTACGGTAATAAACAGCAATTTGTAATGTATACTAGTATGAGTCAATTACTAATAAAAGTAAGCACAACCTGAATACAAATGAAGAGAAAATGTTGCCGCTGTTGTTTGTTATCAAACATAAAGCTGCACCACCGCTGTTCCACTGGGAGGCAAAGTGTGAGTATAGCACGATCCTAACAAAGTAGCGTGAAAGCGACATACAACACTTAGATGTCAGAAGTACGGTCTACAACCAGCGTTTTCAGAGGCACATCGCGAATTGACCCTCGAATCTTCCTGAGGCGATGACAAATCCATGATATAACCAATACATTTATTAACTTGAACTATCTGAATTTTAATGCCTATATTGCTAATACTTATCTTGTTGGATTAGAAATAGAATATATCCGATATTTTAGCGATATATTGAACTACAAAGAGTTTCATTGATGTTTGAAAATTACCAAAATTGTATCCATCCCTGGCTCTACAATAACAGACAAGGTGTAAATAAAACATTTGTAAATAATGATACTATATTATTTATCCATGTCTGATAGGCACTAAAAATAAACATGCTTAGTGTAGTTGTTCTGCCATACTGATTGCCATGGGCTGGCCATAGCCTAAGGTTATCGTATCTGGTCTGTGAATCTACAGATTATTGATTCGTGTCCCATTGCCGCAAAAACGTGCTCTGCTCCTTAAGGCAGCAGGTGCGTTATAAAAGAGGCGGTGAAATCCCACTATTTGGTTGGACAAGAATAGCCCATCAGTGAGCCTATCAGGTAAAAATCAGAGTCAGTTATGTGTAGATAGCCTTGTGCAGCTGTACCAAAAAAGCATCAAAATCCATAAGAAAAAACATCCCAAGAATTTTTTTTATTGAATTTCAGTGGGAGATAGTTTATGGTTTAGTGCTAATTACTACTCTCAGATGTACTACAAAATGTTCATGATATTGAGTTCATGCTAATAAGTGCTTATCTCACAATTCCTGTCACATAAAATATAGTTCACCTTCCTGTCTAACTTTTATGCATAATTTTACTAATTATATACTCCTTTTTTCAATCAAAAACAGTAAATCCAAAAAATGCAGTTCAGTGAATGCAAATTATTAGAATGTTAAGCAAAATGGAAAAAAAATGAAATTTTAACAAATCATACTGGGAAGAGCACAACAAACTGGGTGAGTTACGGAATCACTGCCTTAAGTAATTCGTTATTGAAATGTTAATAATGATGTTTTATCCTAGCTAATCTTTATTTAAAATTAATATTGTGGTCCTCCTGAACATTGCTAGCTCTAGCTTTCAAAATTACGACTGTTCAGCGCGTTTTATACGGATCGTTATAACGATAATATTATGGCTTGAACGAAAGATGATAAATCCAACATCTCGGCACAGATTAACGTAGTTCTATCGAACTCAAACCTAATATCTGGAAACACGTCAGTTTCCTTCTATGGAAACCTGAGCATTCTGCCATAGCTGAATGAGCCATTTCCGTCATAACTCTTTGAAAGTAGAAAATAAAAATAAAAAATACAACAACACTTCTATTGATCACGGCCACCTGGGCATTTCTCCATACATTATCATTCTAACTTCTTGACTCATTCAAAGTCAAAGTAACGAAAAAAATAGGAGACGAAGACATAAATATTTCTTTTCGGTTGTTTCTGGACGATTTATAGTACACAAGCTATCTTGTTTTAAGAAATACGTTTTCATAACATGAAACTTGTAGAAACATTAAAGTTCTGATCCAAATTTCACCAACAACAGGAAAATGAATACTCATTTGGAAAATGTATTGAACTTAACTACCAAAGACAAATATACATGACAAATATCACACATATAACATAGCTTGGAACACAGTCCAAATAAAGATGATAATTCAAATACCACCACATTTATTTTGTAATAAAAAGAAATTAGTAATAACACCGAGGAAAGAAAAAGGTACACATATTTTGTTTTGGTATACGAATTTTAAATATATATATGTATTACTTATTCATAGACAAAAGCCAAAGCAAATGTCTACAGGCAGCGAAGTGTGTAAAATCTGCTCTTCGAAAGTTGGAGCTGGTAAACCTTACAAGACTGAAAATACCATTATTTCCTGTACCGTATATCGGTTAAAGTATCACATTAAGTGTGTTAATATAACGTACAAAGATTTTAGTACTTTGTGTGAATTGAACAAACAATGGAAATATTTTAAATGCAAAGCAAACCGTCGTATTTCATTTTCTGATATGGCGAAAAACAACGTCTGCAAGAATGATAAATTGGATAAAGAAAATTCTGAGACTGAAATAAAAAGTGAGAATCAGTTAAGTGATTTGATTAGCAATGTGCGTTTGTTAGTCGATCATGACAGTAGTTGCTTCTTAGCCTTTATGGAAGAGTTCGCCAGCAAAATGGAGAAGAAATTAGATTTTTTAATAAAGGAAAATTTCAGTTTCAAGAATGAGGTTAATTTATGTCGCAAGGAGATACAGGAATATAGACAAGAATTATTGTCTCTTCGAGGAAATACTACAGTAGTTTTAATACCAGAAAATACAAGTAATATGGAAATACATTATAAGATAACTAACAGCTCTAAAACCTATGCAGCTGCAGCTAAATCTAAGCATCAGACGGTTAATACCAAAACTTTTAGTAATGGTGGTATTAAACTTGAGAACCCATTAAAATCAGTCATGAAATTTCCAGAAGACACCGAACACAAGAGAAAACAACAACATAAAAAAACGGACTCTTGTTACAAGAGGAGTGAATAAAGACAATAAGGATGGTATATTAAATTGGCTTACGATGGTAAAAGGAGATCATTTATTGGCCGTTGTTCATTAGGTATTACAACAAAATATATCAAATCTGTTGTTGAAAGTAATAGTTTTCTATGTAAAAACTTCTGAACAGCTAACTTCGAAAATAATGACAAGTTCAACTTCATTCTGTGTTGAAATAGAATGGTCAACTGAAAATCTCCTGACATTTGGCCAGAAGGATTAATAGTTAGATATTTTTTTCAACCCAGATTTAATCCAAACTAGGGTAAAGAGGTGTCAACTAATATGCTATATCATGAGTAGCAAGGTTAATCAAATATGTTTAAACGTTAGAAGTAGTAATCATAAGATAGATTATATTTTAACTCAGTTTTTGTATTGCGATTTGAAATCTGATATATTGATTTTTCTTGAGTCATGGTGTTGCATAAAAAAACCTCCTCCTCCTTTACTGCAATTTAATGTGGATTTCGTGTGGTGGAATTGTTGTATATACTCGCCTAGATTAACATACAAATTTGATTTTGATTCAGTTATTATTACAAACTATATTGAATTATGTAGTTTTACTATTGATGAATTTCATATTTTTACTGTACTTATCGCCCACCTTCTGAAACATGAAGTGAATTCATAGATACGTTGGGTTCGATCATTGATAGTATTAATTTGAATAATTTTCGTTATTTTTTGGGTGATTTTAATTTTTTTTTCAGTATACCCAAACTACAACTGACAGAAGTCGTGCAGTTGAATTAAGCAATTTAATGTCTGTAATTAACGGCCACTCTTGTATTTACCAGCCTACTAGTGTTGTTGGGACTGCAGTATCAACACTCGATAATATTTTTATAAATTGTTGCAATATAGTTCCGGATGTAATCTGTTGTGATATTTCTGATCACTATGCGTTATCATTATCTTTTACTGCCTTGTCTATTCCGCCTAAATGTATAGTCATTCAAAAAAAAACATATTAATGGTGACACTCTGGATAATTTTATTTCTACTTTAAGTTCTGTTAACTGGAACCATATTGTAAATTAAGAATCTGATGTCGTAACTTGTATAATTTATCTTTTCCATTTGTTAAAGTTGCAAAATTAAAAATGCAAGGTATCCACCTTGGATGACGATGACATTATTGCGTAAAATAAAAATAAAATAAAGACTTTAACGTCGTTTTAAACAAACAGGTAATCTATGTACCAAAAATAAATATTTGGAACTTGAGATTCTTGTTCAGCGTCTAGTATCTGACCATAAGGCCAACTGTATTGATAGATGTTTTCAAAATGATGAATCTCGGGACATATGGCGAACTATCAATAGAAAACAAGGTAGGAATATAGAAAGTAAATATGTAATAAGATCCTAAAATTATTGCCGACAGTTTTAACGATTATTTTACTCTGCAAGGTGTCATTCCATCTAAAGCCAAGTGTCAAGATAAATAAATAGTTCAATCCATTTATCTTGCACCTAAAACCACGAGAAAAATTCGTACAGCAATTGGTAGACTTTCAAATTATTCTTCATCTGGCTAGGATGATGTTCTACCTTCGGTGATGAAATATGCTAATGAACCAGTAATTAAACCCTTAACTGTACTTGTAGATAAATTATGTAGTACAGGAGAATTTCCCAAGATACTTCAAGCTACTAAGATCGTACTCATTTACAAGGATGTTGATCCAGATAATGTGGAAAATTATCGGCTGATATCTATTTTATCAGCATTTGCACGTGTTGTTGAACGTATACTTTATAATAGAATTATTGTTTTGTTTTTTTACAAAATAATAACGTTTTAAGTAATTTACAATTTGGTTTCATTAAGTACAAATCAACTGAAAAGTGTCTATTGGTAATTACAACAAAGATTATCAAGGCTTATGAAGCCAAGAAATCTGTTTTAGTTTGTGCCCTAGATATAAATGTCCAATTATGTATATTCTAATTACTCTGTGTTTGGTTAGCATATGCATAATAATTGTGTATAGTTCCTTTTTGTATTTTTGTTTGTTGTTTTCTATAATTACTTATTCTTATGACAGTAACGTTATGAATAATAAAACAATTAATCGAGAGTAAAATAAAACAATTGGGATATAACTTTCTCACATCTCAACTATTTTACAAGGTGATGTAAGTGCTATTGTGATGGCACTACTGTTACTACTTTTCTATAAGGAACGATGTAACGGGTAATAACAGCAGGGTTTACTCCTTTTTTCAGTTTATTTTTTGATATGGTGACTAAATCTTGTTATTTATTATTTTCCTTTTAGTAGACGATTTTGTTTTTTACAAACTAAATTGATTTTTGTGGGATTTAACGCTGTTACTGTAGTTTTATTTAGAATTTTCACGTAACGCTACTCAAGGATTATACACAAGCATATAGCCGTCCCTAATTTTGAACTGACAGGGAAAAGAAGCAGTAAAGCGTTCACCGTTAACCCTTGGGATAACCTTATTTGACCGCGGATCGTGAGATTTGACTCTTTGTTATATCCTTTACATCAAACTAGGAAGCTAATTATTAGGGCACACCTGGTCAGGATTGTGAAACAAATTACAACAAAATCCAGTTGATCCTGCTTTGATATTTGCTTATTTTTCTTTTGATAGAATGCTACTTTTTTGAGGCATTATTCAGGGAAGGCATTCTTGCATTGTTATTACTCGTATAAAAGAAATATTTTAACAACAATCTTTATGGGTCTGCAAAAGAACGTTTTCAAAATCAAATATATATATGAGTTGAAAGACCGATGAAAATGTTAAAAACATATCTCATTATTTTTGCATTCATAGCTCCAGTTTAAGCATAACTCAACGTTATTTATCGTTTATTGGCCCTGTTTAAAACTACCTTAAACCAATCTTTCAGCCCCCCCCCCCCAGTGGCACAGCTGTATGTCTGCGGACTTATACCGCTAGAAACCGGCTTTCGATACTCGTGATGGGCAGAGCACAGATAGCCCTTTGTATAGCTTTGTGTTTAATAATAAACCTCAACCAAATTTTTGACATTCTAGAATTACCTGTCATCCAAGTCCTTATATCCAATAATTTAGTTTATAAATTAGTTATGCATCTGCTATTAGAGATGCGACATTGCTATATAAGATACTGTTTCCTATATTGATGGAAGCACGTGTTTAATGAACTCTACCATTAAAAATTCCTTCTGGCATTTGGCTATGTGCAATGACACAATTTTATTATGATTGAAATTTGTTTGCACACTGTATGATATAGTTTCTTTTTATTATAACTTTACTAAGTTCGAGTCGAGGAAGACTAAAGGAAGAGAGAGTGTGCAGTTAATATTCCTAACAAAATTTTCACATTTAAATATACTCAACTAACATTAAGAGTCATTCTAATTAAGTGTATAGGTATTACTAACAAAACTTGTTTCTCTTATCATTTTTATACTTATTCCTGTAGATTGGAAAAATAAAGAAAATTCGAAAAACTAGTATTAGAGCTTATAAAAGACTCAAATGATTTACTTCGACCATTAAAATACGATATAGACTTGTATCTCTTGACAGGAAGTTTTGCATATGTAATAAAAGGCATAGAAATAATAAAATACTGATATCAATAGAGAAAATCTAATGAGTAATGATATGAATAAGGCTAACTATATAAATAAGGCACATTTATATACATTTTTCAAAACTCTTCAATTAATCTTTTATATAAATAGAGTATAGAAGTTACCAAACTCAACAAATCACTTATATTAATTTATTTCATCACCTAAATATTTTCATTCGTGACTAAATATTACAAGTGTAAAAAAGATTTAATTAAACGATCTACCAGTCTTCTGATAGTCGATCCGACTCAAGCGCCACCACATCTTGGGCACCAGAATTCGTGAATAAAGCGTGACTGTTGAGAAAACTGGATACGATCTTTAAACTTGGAAAAACTCCCGAAAACGAGAGAATGCTACGGGTGAAAGAAAAGTCTTTAATCCTTCAAATGAAGCCTAGATTAAACTTTCAGCAAATAGTAACTGAAGTTTTACTAGAAATTTAGATAATTGAACTTTATTTAAACTTTCACGCTCAGTTGTGTAATTTACAAATCATACTATATATATTTATATTGACCGTGTGGAATGCTGAAAAAACATGTAAAGTATTTCATATCAAGACGGCTTAGACATTATGTTTTAATCTAATAGTTGCCCCCCCCCCTCCCCAGTGGCACAGCGGTATGTCTGCGGACTTCGAACGCTAGAATCCGGGTTTTGATACCCGTGGTGGGCAGAGCACAGATAGCCCATTGTGTAGCTTTGTGTTTAACTATAAAGAAACATACAATCTAAAAGTTTTTATCGACCAGTTTAATCGTATAATTTTGTTTCATTACAAGAACGTTTATTTAATAAAACAGTTAGTGAATATTCAATTTTATTTTAAATTTTTATATTTTTATTGAAAGCAAACATATACACGCAATGTTAATTGTAGCTTGATTTCAGTAATGTGAATTGGATATGATAGCAGCCGATGATTCAATCATCCACGATAATGAAAGTCTACTGTGGTAATCTTCTCAGAAATCCTTTTTATTCAAGATGTGTGAAATAAAACCTGAGAAATTTCACACACAACAAAAAAGTAAATAGAAATTTTTACTTGTTTTATCATTAAATATAATATATCGAGAGTGCCTCAACCTTAGGGAAACACATTAAGGAAACGCCATGATCGAAGTGTTTTAGAAAAATAAGACATTTTAATCATGGTTGAAACAGAATTCTATGTTTTTGTGACATTTCGTGCCTTATAAGTGTAGTGAATCAAAGATAAAAAAAACATAGTTTTCTCTCTGACCCAGTCTTTTTTCAAAGTTTGAAATAAATTACATCATTTCTAAAATATCCTTACCTAAGATAAAGTTTTATGTGAATACTGATCATTTTAAAAGAACAAAACATAAACTATTTCCACAGAACCGTTCGAATTAAAACAATCCTTTAGAATAGAATCCCTTATAGCTTTTACATTTTTTAAGTATATCGTTTCAGTCTTGCTGTTTTCTCAGTTGTTATCTCGATAAATCTGATATTTTGTTTATTCCGAAGAAAAAGCCTTTTCAACCAATTCTTAACGCATGTATATACCTTTGTGAAGTTTTGAGTATCCGTTAGCGTGTATATATATAATAATCTTTAGATACCTTTATTTTTCTTCTCTGCGTACAGCAATATAACGAAAAACATAAATTACAGAATAAGATTACATTTTATTACTATTAAAAAGTAAATGTACAATTGAATTTCAAAAGATAAAAAAGTGTAATTTGGCCATAATAGCGTATGATTATACGCAGGTGTACATTTATGTAAGTTTATAATAAAGATATAAACTTAAGTCATGTAGACACCAACTACTTCTATAAAATAATTAATTACAAAGGAAAGTATACTGGAGAATTCACTGATGGATATACACTCCCCCTACTCCAGATTATCAGCGATAATGCTAAAAATATGAATTCGATGCCCTTGGTGGACACAGCACAGATAGCCCATTGTGCAGCTTTGTGCTTAACAACAAAACAAAACAAACACATTAATGGATATATTCCTAAAAAATAGACTCTATATCTCATGTTCAATATACCGTACCTACCATAATTTAAATGGAACTTTAAACGATTGTCAATATAGCGCAATTAGAAAAGCACCGTATATCAAAAGTATGGAGACTTAATAATTAATTTTGTACCTTTAAAATACGTCTGTTGGCCCAAGTATACGTTAGATGAAACAAGCCAATCCATTTCAATCATTGAAGCTTTAAAAATGAGCAAAAATAAGAATGAAGAGCGTTCATCAAAACTCACGAAAACTGTACAGATTGTAAACTTGGTTAAAGTATATCCAGACTCCCAGAGGACAAATATTATTTAGTTTATGTAAAATTCTGATTCAGCTAACATGAGTGAAATGTTATTCAAATTTTAACCACTCTAAGGATTTTACATGTTTTTTTAGAAATAATATTTCAAGTACGAGCACTATTTTGCTGTTACGTTTTCTTATGTTTTTAATTAATGTCTTTGTGGCTTATACAGGAAAACCAGGGTCACAAATAGATTTACAAAAATACTATTTTAAAGCACTTACTAACAAGAATAAAAAAAACGAAAAAATTATATTTTATTATTATAATTAACATTTAGAAACTGATACAAATTAATTAACACAGTACATTATTATAAACTTTAACTTTACCAAATGCACTTTAACGAGAGAAAAACATATCCCACTAATTTGCAAAACATTCTCGTGACAAACATTTTATCATGATGTAGTATTTACGAAACATAACTACTTGTTTTACTGCTCAATGTTATTAAATATGTTTTCCAGTTTTAATATCAAAAGAATATTTATCCTCATACGTTCAACTGTCAAGAATTTTTATCTACGTAATTACTTTAGACAATAGCAACAAATTTATTCGACTGGAATGAAAGTTTAATGATAAACAACAAAACGAACATTTAACATGTTTGTGTACAGTAACAAACATTTAATTCTTGAACGTTTCAGAATATACAAATTCCATCTTCAGCGAGCTTATAGAATATAGAGTTTGCTGAAGATGGAAGTAAGAAGTAAGAATGAATGAATTGGGTAACGTAAGTTTGGACTTTTGGCCCCTTACTCAAAATTATCAGCTGTTAAGAGTCCTGTAAATGTTCTCAGTTCGACTGTTTACTTTACTTTTTTCCTCACGGATCATCGCTTATAGCGTCTTACGTACTGAAAGGGTTTATAAGTTTTAGTCCCTAACAAAAGGTAGTAGGTATCATATCGGCAAAAAGATCTAAGATTTTTGATATTATCTGCTGGTTTGTAAAGATAAATAATCATTCTAGTATTTAAAAGAATAATAGTGGGATGAATTTTTCTTAAGATGAAAATTTAAGATTAATGCAAAATCTCACAGTTGAAAAGTTGCATTACGGCGTAAAAAATTAGCTAGTATAAAATGAGCCTAGAAAAAATAACAAAATTAATTGGTAGGGAACAGAATTACAATATAAAACCGTTAAAAATCATAAAATAGCTTTGAGACTCAAATAAAAAATAATGAAATTTTAAAGTTTCATTTAAAATGAACATGAGTTCTTAAATATAAGTTTGTTTACATATTGCTATTTAAATGTTTCACATATAGAAAAAATTGTATTAAATTTATTTCATTTACGTCAGATTTAAATTTGAATACATTATGAATACATATGTTTCAAATTTAGAAGCGTTTATAAAGATGAATTTCATAGAAAAAAATTAATGTGTTATCCAGTACGAATAAAGAGTTATTTTCAAACAGATAATAAACAGCAGTAGTCAGAGGAAACCTGGTAACTATCTATAGCGCTCAATTTTGTAGTACTTGAAATTCGTTTAGAATTTAATCTTAAAATTACCAATGGTAAACACTCGTTTTTATCAATTCTTTATTACTTGAACTTGGTTTAGAATGTAACTCTTAAAATTACCAATAGTAAACAGTCGTTTTTATCAATTCTGTATTACTTGAACTTGCTTTAGAATGTAATTCTTAAAATTACCAATAGTAAACATTCGTTTTTATCAATTCTGTATTACTTGAACTTGGTTTAAAATGTAACTCTTAAAATTACCAATGGTAAGCAGTTGTTTTTATCAATTCTGTATTACTTGAACTTGGTTTAGAATGTAACTGTTAAAATTACCAATAGTAAACAGTCGTTTTTATCAATTCTGTATTACTTGAACTTGGTTTAGAATGTAATTCTTAAAATTACCAATGGTAAACACTCGTTTTTATCAATTCTGTATTACTTGAACTTGGTTTAGAATGTAACTCTTAAAATTACCAATGGTTAACAATCGTTTTTATCAATTCTGTATTACTTGAACATGGTTTAGAATGTAGCTCTTAAAATTACCAATGGTAAACACTCGTTTTTATCAAATTCTGTATTACTTGAGCTTAGTTTAGAATGTAACTCTTAAAATTACCAATGGTAACAGTCGTTTTTATCAATTCTGTATTACTTGAACTTGGTTTAGAATGTAACTCTTAAAATTACCAATGGTAAACACTCGTTTGTATCAATTCTGTATTATTGAACTTGGTTTAAAATGTAACTCTTAAAATTACCAATTGTAAACACACGTTTGTTATCAATTCTATATTACTTGAACTTGGTTTAGAATGTAACTTCTAAAATTACCAATGGTAAACAGTCGTTTTTATCAATTCTGTATTACTTGAGCTTGGTTTAGAATGTAACTGCTAAAATCACCAATGGTAAACAGTCGTTTTTATCAAAGTTCCAGATAATGTTTTGCAGATATTTAATATTGCATTTAGAGCACATACAACATAATTACTGAATATTATTTATAAAATAATTACAATTATCGTACTTTTCTCTATAACACACTCTCTGCGTGATAAAATATTGTCATAAATAAATCAAATATATATGTGTGTGTTTTGACTTATAACAGTTTTTTTAATGCTGACAAATCTTTCTGTAATTTATTTTAAAATCTTCTTGGCGTATAAGTTTGGATTATAATCATTGTTTTATGGGGTTGAAGGTCTTTCGCCATTTTTCACACCACTGAACTATTTTATTCAATAAATTATGCAGATATGTACTTGTTAAGCAACAGTGTGTGTTACGTACCCTAGTAACAGGGAAAGTTTACACAAACGGTTTTGCAAATGGGTTTTAATCTTTACAATTTGTGCTTCTGAATTCAACAGATAGAAGAAATACGTCACTGGAATACACGATATCAATAATCTAATTTATTTTTATGATTAATCAGCTCATGTATGGATACTTTAATATTGATAATGCTATGCTCCTGATACTGTGTTCTCTTGTCAGATAAGGTGATCAGTAATCTATTATAATTCTCTCCTATGATAATACCAAAATGAAAAGCATCGGTGCTAATCACAAACACATTCTTCTATGAAAACCTTTTAAAAACCCTTTTTTGGGATCTTTCATGGCTGACAGTGATAGATACATTATTTTGTCCCATATGACCATTACTCCCAGGATAAAACTCATTAAAAAACGTGCTTTTTTTAATTTATTACGATATTTAAATACACTGTAAGTTTACCAGACGTTCCTTCATGCTGTCAATGAATAATAAATAACTTTTCATCGTTAATAGAGAATATTTTCACATATTTTGCAAACTTTGGGAGAGATGTATTCAAAGGTATCGATTTCCTTAATTGCCTTGAAAGTCCTTATTGGTTTATTAAATCTTCAGTCGCTTTCACATTTTTCTCGTTTTGTCTATACAGACACATATAAACTCACGCATACGGGAGATTAGATTCTAAACAAGGCTAATACGTGACGAAAACTCAAAATCTATATATAACAATAACATTTTGGAGTAAATTACAAAAACGTAGGTTCAAAAACATTGGTAAATCCCATCAAAAACATAGTTTCACCTGTCGAAGGAGTTAATTTTATCGTTTTTTTAAAGGTGATTTAAAACTTATACTAAATTTCAGTGAAATTGAGACCAAATAACGTCTGTTTTCCTTCAGCATGACCTCATAAAATGGGTTTTATTTGTTGTTGTAAAAAATGTTTTATTTCTAAGTAAGCTACTTACTTTTAATCTTTTATTTCCACTGAAGTGTTCAAATGATGCAGTTTTACGTTGTCTTTGCAGTTATCATAAATCTTCACTTCTTTTATAAAAGAAACTGGGTTTACGTGGAACCAACGAGATTCTTCAACACTCCATTTTGGGCTCTCCATAAGTTTGTTGTTAGTTTTGAAGTGAAGATAAATTATAATCCTAAATAGGAATCAATCTTGAACAAATTCCAACCACTATTAACTCTTCTCTGCCTCCATGTGGAAACTATTGTTGTCATCTCACTTGTTCAAACCCTTTAAAGCCATACTTAAGTTTATTTTAGTTGTATTTTATTTTAAGCTGATGGCGGCTTTCCCCTACAGCGTCCATCTTTTGGCTTATCCTTTCAATGTTTTTCAACCATTATTTTACTTGTCAATTTTAAGCCCCCTGTCTCGCCATTCTTGTCCTCTGACGATCAGTTATCAGCTCAAAGATAAAATAATTGATAGTATAAACTTGTATACAACACATTAAACTGAATGACCATAATAAAAACAAAGACCAAACGTAGACAAGTTTCTTGTCATACGATGGTACTAAAATTTTTTTTTAGTGAACTGAGCTGTTTTTAGACGAATCTTTCGTAGAGACGCTTGTTTTCGAAATTATTTCAACGTTTGCCATACCCAGTTACCATTAGTGAGAGATAACAAACAGTTTGTTCTTTTAAAGATAGACATTCTCAGCTATTTTAAACAGTACTTTTTATTTGCGAGAACATTTTATACTTCTATATAAAAAGAACATAAAAGGTAATTCAAAAGGGTTTTGAAAGACGCTTCAGGTGAACATCATTCTGCAAGTTTTAATATCAGCGTTAAGAAGACACATACAAATAGTTATTTGTGTGACACTTTATGTGGCATTCAATAATATGTATTGTCTTATTGCAACAGTAAATAACAGCACATATAAATATAGACTAAAGGTGTAAAGCGTTAATAAAAATAAAAACTGAATATTTCAAGTTGTGCATCCTCCCCCAGTGGCACAGCGGTATGTCTGCGGACTTACAACGCTATAAATCAGGTTTTGATATCTGTGGTGAGCAGAGCACAGATAGCCCATTGTGCAGTTTTGTGCTTAACTACAAACAAACAAACATTTCAAGTTGTGTTGAGAAATAAGTAACAGCAAAGTCGTTTTAAAAAGCAGCTTATCATTACATATAAATTTCCTTGAAAAGAACAAATAACAAAAAATTCTTAACTTTTCTTACTGAATTATCATTTGTCTTTCGCTAACTTTAATATAGACAATACCTTAAGAAGAAAATAACCCATAATTTAATTTCACTGTTATAAACCTCAAAGTGCGACCGGGAGAATTATTTTTGTTTTTTAAATAATGATCACTAACAATTTAAGAATAGAAATATATCAAAGATGTATACACTGCCTTTCCTAAACATCCACTCTTTAGATAGTTGTTAATCATAGTCGGTAAACTAGATCATAAGCATTTTAAGTTCTTTTAGCAGTAATAAATGTGCAAATGAGATTAAATATTATTCCAAAGTTGTGCAACCATTCATAAGATCTAGTGGGCTTTTTTCTACTATATTTATAACACTGTATTAAAAATGAGGTTAAATATTATTTCAGATCTACTTGAAAATTCAAAGTTGTGCAACCATTCATATGATTTAGTGGGCTTTTTTTCTACTATGTTTATAACACTGTATTAAACGGTGTCTAAAAGTTATTAGGCGTTCTTGAATACAGTGCTATAAATATTCCTGTCATACATTTATCAAAACATTTATGACAGGAAAATTATAACCCTGCACAGTGGCACAACGCTAGAAACCGGGTTTCGATACCCGTGGTGGACAGAGCACAGATAGCCTTTTGTGTAACTTTGTGCGTAACTTCAAACAAACAAAAGAATACCCCCAGTGGTACAGCAGTATGTCTGTGGACTTACAACGTTAGAAACCGCAAAAAATGTAAATATTCCTTTAAGTTTTATAGACTTTTTAGCCTTATCCATCCTATAATAAAGTGAGAACAAAATAAACCTTTTTGTTACATAACATAGTTACTCCATCACATGGAACACTTTGGGCTTAGCTCTAAGATATTAATTCATAACTATATTCAAATGACGTTTAGGCGAATTACCAGTAAATACCTTATCAAAATCACCATTGTCCGCTCTTGCTTAAGACTTGTTCCATTTTACAGCTTTTCCTATTTCAACAGGTATGGTTTAAAAGGCCACCCTACCACATAGATGCAGTCTGATTCATCGAAATCAGCTATTCGTTTTATCAGCACTGAGGATTAAACTAAATTCAATCGAATCTTTCAACTTTTAATTTATAGGAAGCATATGGCTGAACTATTACTGAGAAATGTTTAGCTAAGTTTGCTGTTTTTTTTTCTTTGAGCATTTTTTTTTCAGTTGCTTCACAGACTTCACAGCACTTGCCTTACAAGAAAATTTTTTCTATTGAAACCTGGCCAGTATAATTTGAATCTGCTTTTGCTTAAGATGCACCATTTATAGTTGTAAAATTGGGAAACATGATAGGAGGTTGTTTTACAAAAATCACAAACTACAAGATTGGATCCTTACTTTTATGAAGTCTTGAAATTATAGTTGCCCAGCCACCCAGTAGCACAGCGATAAGTTTGTAGGCTTATAATGCTAAAAGATTCGAGATTGGCAAATCACAGACAGCTCATTGTTCAGCTCGTGCTTAATAACAAACAAACAAATGTAGTTTACCACCAAGGTAAGAATTACTTTCTTACCTATGATTATATCACTGAAAATAAACTTCGAATTCTACATATTCATTTCAAAAAAAGGTTAATATCACAGAATCTTTGTAATTTATTATTTTAACAGTGAAATTAACTATGTTAAAAACATGACAGCCATTTGTGTTGAAACAGTAGGTGTTTACTTTTTTTCTCAAACCAAATTAGCGAGTTTTATTCAAGCTAAACATATTTCGAACATCAGGTTGAAGTAGTGATAATCAG
>NW_013665936.1:577359-585883 GCF_000517525.1 Limulus polyphemus
ATAGTGTAAATCTAGCTAGTAAACACTACCCAACGCCAACTCTTGGGTTACTCAGATAGAATAGTGTAAATCTAGCTAGTAAACACTACCCAACGCCAACTCTTGGGTTACTCAGATAGAATAGGGTAAATAGAATAGTGTAAATCTAGCTAGTAAACACTACCCAACGCCAACTCGTGGGTTACTCAGATACAATAGTGTAAATAGAATAGTGTAAATCTAGCTAGTAAACACTACCCAACGCCAACTCGTGGGTTACTCAGATACAATAGTGTAAATAGAATAGTGTAAATCTAGCTAGTGAACACTACCCAACTCCAACTTGTGGGTTACTCAGATACAATACTGTAAACCTGACAAATATAAGTATAATATAGTTTCATAAACTGTTGGAACTTGATTCTTGAAAATCAGTCAGGTCCTGAAGTAATAGTGTGTTTAAAGAATTTCAGTTAATCATAATATTTGGATCTTTCTTTGTTGTTCATGTAAATTATTTACACTTTTTTGTTCACTCTTTGCATTTGTGCTGTTTAAGGAATTCCTGCATTGCGATGTTTTAAACATCCTAACGTTACCTCCAAAGTTTTCTAGTGTTTTTCTGGAGAATAGAGCGTATGTTCATATTAACAATTTTAATTCAATTAAAGAGCTTACTGTGGTAAATCAGATCGTTTCAAAAAATGCTTCGATTCGTCCGCATATCGTCTCAACATATTCATCAAACCATAAGAGTTAATTTATTTCTAGAAACATGTTTGTAAGCCTCTTAAATGTATTGTGTTTCACGTATCATCCAATCCTCATTTCTAATACGTACTTAAAAAACACACATACAAAACGATAATAAACAATAATGTTGGTGGATATAAGTACAAATATGCACACAGATGCACACTTCTATACTCAAGTTAATAGGTTTGGAACAGGAGTATATGTTGATAATTTTAACATAGGCATATCTCTTTGTATACTGTTGCTTGGTTTAACATTTTCGAAGAATAGTGCAATACAATTTATGTTACAGAATTACGTTATCTCTATTGCTATGGAATAATGTAGTTGCACAAACTATAATGTCGGCTACATGTCATTATTTGTAGTCGCTTATAAATAATTCGATCATGTAGAAACAATGCATTAGAAAGCACGGCTAGAAGTTAATGTGTTAGATACAGTGAATAGAAACAAGAAGAAACGTAGTAAAATCGTTCTCTATCGGCTGAGAAAAACCAAAACTACACTACGGAGATTAACGTTAAAGCAAGTCATACATGTACTGTACACTATAATAATAAAGACAGACATAAAATCGTTAATCTTTTATTCTTATAAAACATAACGCCCCCCAGTGGCACAGTGGTATGTTTGCGGACTTACACTGCTAGAAACCGGGTTTCGATAGTCGTGATGGTCAGAGCACAGACAGCCCATTGTGTAGCTTGGTGCTTACCTGCAAACAAACAAATAAAACATAACATACGACGAAGTTTTAATGGCTCAAGGTAAATCTAAATCACTTATACAGTACATTGTGAAACACTTAAAGTTACAAGACAAAATAAGAAAACTTTGAAATTTACAGGTAGTAAAGCAGCTTATTGTAAATTGTACACGTTTTGGTAGAAGCTTTTTTTTTCTTTAATAGTAGAACTATACAAGATGGCTGATACGTGGTTAGCTGTCATAGGCTGAACCTGCTTAACAACAAATTAATCCTTGAAACTGATTTAAGAGTTGGGCCTAGAAAACCAGTAATATTGGATACAGAGAGACAATAAAATATTTCGATGGATAATTCTAGATTCTGTGAAATGTTGTAATTTAGTTTTTCTATAATGTTACTGGTAATATTACAGATTTCCTGAATCTGGCTACCCTCAGAATTTCATTAATGAGGTATTAGTTTTGGAGGCTCCTAAAGTACAAATCTAATAATGGAGGGCAAACACACCTGGTATTCTAAAATGAAATATATATCAATTATTACGGAACAAATTTATATGGATACAAGTTTCGACAATTTCACGTGTCCTCTTCGGTCCAACGTTTTTTCCGTAGTAGTGGACCATAACTTTATTTTAGATTACTTTACACGGTATCACACATTTACCTACTATTAACACAAAGTATTATTTTAACCACTTACATATGAAATAGAGCGATTATGGAAAAATATATATATCTTTAAATATACACGTCCCGAACAAACTACTTTTCATCAAAGGCATATTTAGGCAAGTTAAAGCACCTGTTTTTGAGATTGTTCATCGTTCCTTGTTCCAGCCTCCGCATTTCTTGGGCTATTCCAATAATCATTAAATTAATCCATTTATTTCACGAAATATTTTCTTACAGAGGACTTCGTTTATGAAAACAGTTTGGCTTGCTTGACCAACTCCATAAAACTAAGAACAATACCAAGCATAAGGATCACGAGTAAGCTTGAGGTGAACTGTGTTTGAGTTTTCGTGATCATAGATGAGAGCATTTCTTGAGTTGAGATATGCAGTACGATCAAATTGAGGGTCATCTGTCCTAAAGATGTGTCCTAACCACACTACATTAAGCATCTGATAAAATTGAGGGTCATCTGTCCTAATTTCTCTTCTGTTTTTCAACGATACTAAATTGATGATTTGAATAGAATGTGTGGGTGTGAGAAGGATTATGCTTCTTGTTGTTCTGTCAAAGTAATAGTAGTCATTATTGCAATAATAATGTTTTAAAACTATTTATTCGCACTAGATGGTCATACGTATCTGTGAAAACAGTACCAAAGGGGTGCTCCCATATCCTTTTGAAGCGTCAAATGGAAAAGATTGTGGTCGGCAACTTGATCTGTCATAAAATATAATGTAGACAATGATAGTAAACAACCCTAATGCTCAAAGCTTAAAACTTTACATGTTTGCATGTCGTTAAGGATAATGGTCCGTTTTTGCAACTTAACTTTTCATATTGAGTTTTAGCCTGATAGATGCTTAATGTAGTGTGGTTAGGACACATCCTAAGCAGTATAATATCATTTTGAAACACATACACTCTGCTTTCCTGGATATAATAAGTTGTGATTATCAATGTGCTTTTTTGTCAAGTTTCGTTCTCTAGTACAAATAGATTTTAAATCATTTTTATACTCATAACTACCTTGATTGAGGGCTTCATTTCCCGCGGTGGACAGAGCGCAGATAATCTAGTGCCTAGTATTAAGTTAAAAATAAACAAACATAATCGCCCTGAACGTATTACAGAGTAACACATTCATCTGAAAAATTAACATAATTTTAGACAATGATACGAATTATTTTCGTATTTTTCTTACTACATCAAAAACTTACTGCTATGTTTCAAGGAAAAGTGATTTGTTATATAAATGAAATGGACTAGAAGTAAGTATTTCTTACAAACTCTATCGTAAACACAAAGTTTCCTACTCTATATAGAGACAATAACATCTCCACAGCGAGAAACATATGCTCCGCTACGCCCACAGTGAACCAGTGTATAGGGCTCAGAAACACAGGCATTATTATTATGGTCTGTCTCGATACACGCACCCACACCCACACACACATATATATATGACGTCCTTTATCTGTAGTTGATTGACGTGCTGCTACATCAGGGTATTCTGAATTGAAGGAGTAGCTCCCAAGGATTCTCCTTTCCTTGTAATGAGATATATTTTATTCTCGTTAACCTTAAATGACATTAATGATTAGAATATGCTAATGGTATGGACTGTTTATAAATTAATTGAGTAGGATAAGCTTCGTTAGTTAACATACAGAGAACTGAGTACGTTATTCTAAAGTAATTTTGAATATGCAAATCTGGAGGTCACATAACAATCATAGCTGATATAAGATCGTGATAGAATAGTATGTGTCAGAAATAAATTTTGACATTCTTCAGCGTTTTCCAGGTAGTTGATCGCTTTCGGAAAGGGCATGTAACATCCCTTTCCGTCCCAAATATTCCTAAATTCATATCATAAATATGTGTTCAGGTAGGCAATTTAGAATTTCTTAGACGAGGATATCACTTATACTTAATGGCATTGGAAAACAAAGGAATGTGAATACACTTGGGCCACTAGGACCATCCAGAAAGAGACCTGCAACAGTCGTGGTAAGCAAAATGCGGTGTCTTGTAACAGATGAAAAACCATGTATAAAATAATCAGTGACACAAGTCGAATGCGTGTCCCAGGGAATAGCACGCAACATAACCAAGAAGGATCTTTTCCTGGATAAGATGTAAACAAAGCATGGGTTTACTAAGATTTTCAATATAGATATAAATATATAGATGTATCTCCCGTTCAAACGTTGCATACTTCAAGGAATCAGAGAACGAAGCGTTTATTCATGATATTTACGTTATTGGACGTAGCACCTCTGGATCTCTCTGTAATCAGACTGTTGAAAAGAGAACTGGGAAAACGTCATCATCATACACTTGGTGGACAATAGAAAAACTGCAGGAAGGAGAGGAGTGTTTTGTACGTGAGAGCCTTACAAAGGAAATGGAAACTACGCTTCAGGGCTGTTGTTAAGATACACGGTAGTTTATTAGAGCGTGAATGGACTCCTGGAGTATGGCAACGTGGTGAGTCTTGACAATTATTTTGATATAACGTTCATAACTTCTTTGTTAACGGAGATATTAAAATTGTGGTTTAAAATCTAGGATGTATGGTTGGAAAATCATATCTGTTGTTATAACGAGTTGTTAGCTGGTAATTTCTCAACTTCAAATAATTTATCCAATAAGTCATCTGCACGAACGAGTATTAGATAAGATTATTATAGAAGATTTTTAATAATAAGCATTATGAATTCCTGGCTAAAATGACTTGCACGTGAGAAAGAATAATAGCAAATCTATTTAGAATGGTCAGGTTTTGAGTAAAATCTTCTATAGGATAGATTGCGAGAGTTAAAAAGGCATCTGTAGCATCCGATAAGGAAGTTCATGTGTCTTAGACAGACATAAAAACAGTGTCACATCCGGTGTAAGCGTAAATATAGGTAAAGGTTTAGAATTTTTAAGGTAAAAAGCAATAATATATACATGTGCTAAGATATATACAATAGCCTATACATGTGCCAGTATGTATGTATGCAACAAGCTAAGGTACCCCTCCTTTGTCCTGGTTACGAATTTTCAAAATGTGGGGTAGATATTATGATAAATAACACAAAAATATTTCACATAATTTACTTATAACATAACATATGATTACAGTATTCGTTATTACCTCATCAAATGTTTTCTATAAGCTTTAAAACTAACTATGTATATACTTAAAACATGGTATATACTGTGCGATGGTCAAGGTAATATTGTGGATGAAGAAGAGGCCAAAGTAGAAGAGTACTTTCTGTTATCCGTTTTCAATACCCAGCTCTTAATGTCCTTCCACACTGCTTCACATTATTACTTAATTGGCGATCAGTAGCCGCAAAAGTGTCTTACGGGCCGAAGTTGAAAGGTCACGAGTCAAAGTAGGAAGTGAATATAACTCAAGAAATAGCTGCCTTATGGAGGTTGTTGGAGAAGAAACATCATCTGAGTTTATGTATTATTGCAATAGTGGCGAACATTTTTTCATTGCATCATAAGACGTTTGTGTTCCCTCGCCCACACTGTGTGTATGTTATGCTTTATAAAATAAAGTTTTCTTTGGTGCAATGACGTGGCGCCATCTATGAATGTAGTTAACTGACGTCAGAGATAATAAATGCTCAATGATAGCAATAATGGGGTAGAGGGGTTGAACTCCATTAACATGCCCCTTGTTCCAAACTATCATCCCACAATGTTTGGATGAGATTGGCCCAGCTACCTAGGAGTAGATAGATAACGGACAGACAAAGTAACAGACGCACAGATTTTTTTGTTCTTTATATATACAGATAGCCTTATACATGTGCCTAGATATATAAAGCGCCTTGCAAAAGTCTTCACCCTCCTGTGCTGGTAATATGTGTTAGGTATTTTATTGCGAAAGACATAAATCAAATACCTAAAAATGTTTATTATTTTAATCTCAGATCAGTTTATAAATATTACAAAGAGCAAAAGGTGCATTGTTACCCAATTTAGGGATATAAAACAAAAAAAATCTTGAAAACAAATGTTGCACAAGTCTTCACCTCCTGACGTGATTATGAAGTTAATATTTGCTTGAAGCTCCTTTGGCAACAATACAGCTGAAAGTCGTTTTGGAAAACCCTCCACAAGCTTTGCACAGTATGCTGGAGATATTTTTGCTCACTCCTGCTTGCAGATATCCTCCGGTTCATGTCAGTTCTTTGAAGAAACTGCTTAATGTCACAAAGAAACTCCTGTTTGCAGATATCCTACGGTTTTTGTCAGTTGTTTGAAGAAACTGCTTAATGTCACAAAGAAACTCTTACTTACTATCGTCTTTAAATGTTTTGCTAATCCACGCTTAAATATTTGAACAGCTGCATCTCGATCCAAAAATGCATCATTGAATTTTGGTTTTTTGAGCTATTGACTATTTCTTGGTAAAAACGACCTTTACTTCTCGGCTCATTATTATTGAATCGCTATCTAAACACTTTTCCAAAAGCACTTGAAAGTTTTGACCCGTTAATTTTTTGTGTATCACTAGTTTTTGTGTTCAAAACTCTTGTATACGTTTTGGAAGCTTACTTTTGCATTGGCCTCAGTGAAGTTGTAGGTACCATGTCTAAGTTTTTAAATTAGGCATAGCTATTTGTAAGAACTACGTAGGGGTGTCAACTCGAAAAGTGGCTGTACTAAGTGATTGATATATTTTTGTGACTTTCTTAAATGTAGGACACCAGTACTACAAAACCTATGCTTTACATTTGAGATTATAGGTATCCCTGTTGAAAGTCACAAATAGGTATGCACTCATAACTTTGTTATATTGAAATTCTAAGCATGTTACTTGAAGATCAAGCTATCGGTAATAAACCTAGCCCAAAGATCATATTTCTCAATGTTGAAGAAATCTAGAGCGAATCCGTGTAATCTAAAGTCCTGCCTTCACTTCATCTTGTGATACAATATGGTAATAAAAGAAACAAATGTTAATTGTAGTATCTGCTTTTATGTGTTTTGCTAGATGATCATGTAGACTTCTGATAATCACTTTTTCAGCCGGTTATATTTTATTTGTTCTATTTAATTTGACGCTGTTGTAGTTGTGTTGTGTAAGTTATGACACCAAGCATTGCGGGAAGAGTTGACTTACCTCTTGTTCTTCACTGTAATCTAATTTAATAATAAAGTTAAGGTAGTTTCCACGACCAGTTTTGTGGAAATATCCTGTAAACTGTTCCATTATATTTTTGTTTTGTCACAGGTGGACACTGTAAATTGTTATAGTATATAACATCGAAGTACCAGCCTATGGGAAGAAAAAGAAGACTTTAGGAATTATGAACATTAATTTCTTTAGCTTTTTTGGTTGTTATGAAAGATTAATTAGCCAGCTCTGTCCGTATATACGCCATCTGCATCGAGTGCAATTAATTCTGGAAAAAAAGTGTTAAATTGTTCCATAATTAATAATGTTTAGTTGTGAATAACTATGACTAATAACATGACTTTAGTGCTCACTTTAACAAAGACATATAATCATTGCTTATTGTTATGAGTTAATAATGAAAGATGTAGTACATATTTGCATCATGTCACTAGCAGGCCAGGGAGATTGAAAATTAGAATGAGTGGGTACACTTGTTGAAAGTCGATAAAAAAATTTAGTATTCAGATGAAACAAAAAAGGATCCATTAATCATTCGTAATTACGTTTAAAATCAATTCCCATCTCACGTCCACTTAAAACAAACTACCTAATTAATCACATGTTCGTGAATTAATCACAATTCTATCCAAAAGTGAACAAATTCGTGCCATACCTAATACTTTCCTTTAAGTGAAATGTCGATTCCACCGAAAGGTAAGAACTTACTTCAAAAGAAGTATAAAGTGTGTCTTATATACACTTTTCTTCTATTCTATTTTAAATTGAAACAACATAATTAAATGGATTGGCTAAACCCAAACATTTATATGGAAAATTTATTGATATGAATGTATAGATGAGTGGTAAACGTCGAAACATGTATAGTCAACATTTTGGTCAAAATGTTTTTAATTGTGTATCGATTTTAACGTCGTGTGTTGTTTATTTATCATTTAATGGAAAATTGGTATTCCTTTAATCATCTTGTCAGAAATTCAAAGAATGAAAAATGTATTCGTTGATCTACCAAGAGTTCCAAGAAAACATAAACTAATTGACTTTATTCCCCAATCGAGCCGCAAAAAACTACTTGATTCTATTCGTTCATCTAGAAGTCAAGAGGAAATGGCACTAAGATGAAAATAGAAGTCAAGCGGAAATGGCACTAAGATGAAAATAGAAGTCAAGAGGAAATGGCACTAAGATGAAAATAGAAGTCAAGCGGAAATGGCACTAAGATGAAAATAGAAGTCAAGAGGAAATGGCACT